>NC_142952.1:8948088-8963088 GCF_046866305.1 Octopus bimaculoides
GGTATCAAAGAGAACTCGTCTTACATGTTGAATTTGCTTTCTGAGTGTTTGTATTGGCCTATATAATTGTGTGTATCCGTGCAGGCACGCGTCTGTGTCATGGACATTGGTTTGTGAGTGTTTGTGTAAGATTTATACATATACTTAAATACACGAATGTGTGTGTGTGTGTATGCGTGAGCATATATATGCACACACACACGCATATATATATATGTATGTGTATAGATAGATAGATAGATAGATAGATAGATAGATAGATAGATAGATAGATAGATAGATATGCATACATATATATATATATATATATATATATATATATATATATATATATATATATATATAACATATAATATATAATTATATGCATATATCCATACATATATGTACATACCGACATCTATATGTATATATATATATATATATATATATATATATACACACACATATACTTGTATATGTATGTGTCTAAATATATGTATAAAGGTGTCTATAGAGTACGTACATCCGTATATATATATAATTTACACACACACAGACATATATACATAGATACACACATATACATACACACATATGTGTGTGTATCTATCTATCTATCTCTCTATCGACACACACACACACATATATATATATATATATATATATATATATATATATATATATATATATATATATATATATATATATATATATATATATATACACACACAAACAGAGCGACTATCCTTCATTCTTTCCTTTCAGCAGATTTATGTTGTGATGAAATGGAAATTTCTGAAGGGAATTGGGTAATCAAGTGAGATAATCCGAGTCTTTGTAAATCTTCGGAGATATAATTATTGCTTAATTGAAGTTACCAGATGAGAAAGAGAGAGAAGAGAGGGAGGCCGAAACAAAGACAGAGAGAGAGAAAGAGAAAGAAATAGAGAGGGAGAGAATTACAAAGAGAGAGGAAGATGGGGGAAAGGTTAGCGTGGAAGAGAAAGCGAGAGGGGAGAGTGTGTGTGCATGTGAATATTGTATCAATTTCCATATATTGAATATACAGGCACAGGTGTAGCTGTGTGGTAAGAAGTTTGCTTACCAACCACATGGTTCCGGATTCAATTCCATTGCATAGCACCTCGGGCAAGTGTCTTCTACTATATCCTCGAGCCGATCAAAGCCTTGTGAAAATGGATTTCGTAAACGGAAGCTGAAAGAAGCCCGTCGTGTTTATGTATATATATATATATATATATATATATATATATATATATATATATATATATATATGTATATATATATATTTATATATATATATTTATATATACATATATATCTCTGTGTTTGTGTTTATCCCCGCTTGACAACTGGTGATGGTGCGTTAATGTCCCTGTAACTTAGCAGAACGGCAAAGAGCTCGATAGAATAAGTACCAGGTTTAAAAGGAAAATAAGCAGCGAGATAGATTAGTTCGATTAAAATTTCTCAAAGCGGTGCCCCAGCATGGCCACCGTCCAATGACTGAAACAACGAAAAGATAAAAGATATTAAACCATATCTCTAAATTATTAACCCCCCCCCCCAAACCAAAAACAACTTTATCAACAACACCACCAGCAGCAGCAGCAGCACCAGCATTAGCAGCAGTAGCAGAAGTAACAATAATCCAAAACTGAAGCCGAAATTCTGATTAGTAGAATAGTGAAAGGCAGCGAGATGGTAGAAACGTTAGCACGCCAGACGAAATGCTTAGTGGTATTTCGTCTGTCTTTACGTTCTGAATTCAATTTCCGCCGGGTTTGATAAATTAAGTACCAGTCGCGTACTAGAGTCGATCTAATTGACTGGCCCCCTCCCCCAAAATTTCGGCCTAGAGTTGAAAAGTTTATTAGAATAGTGATATCGATATTGTTTTGTTGCTATTTGCCCTGGAAAGACACCTAACGAATCTCTTGCAGCAGTCAGAATATTACTGATTTTTAATTCATGTAATTTCTTTATATTTATTTATTTATGCTCATAGATTCAGGCTTTGGAACTGCCCGTTTATCGTGGAGTAGAAAAAAAAAACAAGGTATTGCTTTTGAGCATTCTCTATAACTTTTGTTTTGTAAGCTTCCGTTTACTTCTCTAGCAATACGGCTTCATGAATTGGAATAGCTGTAACAGCTGCTGAAAGCAATGGCAGTAGGGGCTTCCCCGGTACCAAGACTTTCAGAAAATAATAGGTGACACGTGAAAATTAAAACACAGATTATTGAGAGACAGAAAAAATTATTGATACCAATAGTATAGCAAACAGATTTAGTTATAACAAAAACGTAGCTATTAACACTCCGGGTATATACACTGACGCGCAGTGTTGTTGTTGTTGGCACTCCGTCGCTTACGACGTCGATGGTTCCAGTTGATCCGATCAACGGAACTGCCTGTTCGTGAAATTAACGTGCAAGTGGCTGAGCACTCCACAGACACGTGTACCCTTAACGTAGTTCTCGGGGATATTCAGCGTGACACAGTGTGACAAGGCTGGCCCTTTGAAATACAAGTACAACAGAAACAGGAAGTAAGAGTGAGAGAAAGCTGTGGTGAAAGAGTACAGCAGGGTTCGCCACCATATATATATATATATATATATATATATATATATATATATATATATATATATATATATATATATATATATATATATATATATATATACATATATATATACATATATATATATATATATAGATATATATATATATATATATATATATAGAGAGAGAGAGAGAGAGAGAATTCACAAAAAAAACAAAAGACGAAGACAGGTGGTATAGAAAACAACTATATGTATTAGTATAACGCTCGGGAATTGAAAATGTTTTTAACGTTTCGAGCCTACGCTCTTCCACAGAAAGGAACAAGGAGAGAAAAAATATACCTCCGAGAGATGAATAAGACACGAGGTTTGGGGATCATGCTATTATAACATAATAAATTGTGTGTGTGTGTGTGTGTGTGTGTGTGTGTGTGTGTGTGTGTGTGTGTGTGTGTGTGTGTGTGTGCACAATGTGCTTTTCGACAACACAATATTTATAACAAAGAGAAATACAACAAAGAGAAAGTTCACTTGTCCAAATCAATCACTCAAAAGAATTAAATTTGGAGACTCAACCTTTCGAAATGTAGTGTTCCTGTTGTTACTATTCGAACGTGGCCGAATTTTCATACATTTAAGTCGTGATTATGTCTGTCTTTCCTTGTCTATTGCAGAACTTGCACTTTTCACTGGTCTCCTTTCTGATTGCCATTAAGAAATGCTTCTTGTCAAACTTTTTTGCGTAAGTATAACTTTTCGTTTGACTTCATTTCTTGTGAGTTTCCCCTATATATCTTGCTATTGTTCTTCTACTTGTGTACATGCACGATTGTGTGTGTATGTAACTTTGAGTCTGTCCTACCATCACCACCACTGCTTGGCATCTTGTGTTGGTTTGTTTACATCTTCATAACGTTTCGGTTTAGCAAAAGGGTTCGATGACGTCAGTGTCAAACTGAAAACAAATGCTAGGGTCGATATGTTCGAGTAGTCTTGCTACGGAGACGAATAAAGTGAGACACTGTTAGTTGAATTAGAAAGAGTTTTTTAATTTGGAATATGGTAATTACCCCATATTTTTCCTACTATAAACTTTAATTAATTATAATAAATGATTAAAGATGTTAAAAGTCTTTGTGTGCTTTTCAAGAGCTAAATTTTTGTTTCAACGCTGCAATTGTTTTAGCTTCAGCACAGTCTCAGGTCAAAACACTTGTAAGACAAGAGCAACTCCAAAATTTGATTTTCAATTTTATTAAAACTTCTTTCGGGATTGTATTTGACAATTAAATGATTTGTTATGACACATTGTGTTGAAACTACAGTAGCAGTAATGATATAAGGGCCAGTAAGAACAAGTGTATTGAAATAGTTATATATATATATAGAGAGAGAGAGAGAGAAAATAAACAACACGTTGAGACTAGATATTTTACACATATGTAGATATATCTAATATCTATCTATCTATCTATTATTATTATTATTATTATTATTATTATTATTATTATTATTATTATTATTATTATTATTATTATTATTATTATTCTCGTTACCAGTTGCTATTAGCAGCCTCTTGCTGTCATTCAACTCCATCAGCAAATTCTAGTTTGCAAAATGTATTCAAATTATCGGATGATGTAGGACCTTTGTAAGTATTCTATCTCCCTATCTTCCTCTCTCTCTCTCTCTCTCTCTCTCTCTCTCTCTCTCTCTCTCTCTCGCTCTCGCTCTCTCTCTCTCTCTCTCTCTCTGTCTCTCTCTGCATATGCATATATATATATATATATATATATATATATATATATATATATATATATAGTACAAATTTACAGAAAACAAAAGACGAAGACAGGTGTAGGAACAACAAGCAGGTGTATTAGTTTAACGCTCGGGAAAAATAGAAAAATCTTTTACGTTTCGAGTCTACGGTCTTCGATAGAAAGGATTAAAAGGAAAAGAATGAAGAGAGAATGCAAAAAACGGCAGGAGAAAAACAATGTAAAACGTTCATCAGTCCAACATGGCGAGATGACTGGAAAATGAGGCTGAATGAAAGGGAAATAATACATACATAGGAAATAGACTAAGAAAAAATTGGAAATGCGTCCAAATTTTCTTCTAAATATATATATACAGATAACATAAAGAAATAGAGATTTGGGATCCGGACAGATACCTACTTTATTAGCTCTGTGATATAATTTAGATCTGGGTAGCGACATCGAATGGTATAACGTAAATGGTATAATGGTATAAGTAAATCCTGAGTTCACTTTGTTGGACTTTATACAGCATACAAAGTATATAATCGAGACACGATACATAAGAATAGAGAATTAAACGACTTCAAAATCTATTTATTGACTTATTATTCTCATCAAACTTCAATCCAACTTGTGTTTCTGCTGGATAAATTTTTTTGTGTCCTTTGATGTAGTATTTCTGTGCGTTTAGTTGATTCAAATTTAAGTCAGTAATGAAAATCTCGAAACAATCCCGGAAAAAATTCTTAAATTATCTAAAAGTCTGGGCCTGTCTATTTCCATTGGAAAATAACATAGTAAGGTTAAGTTGCTAGATGATAATTTGGATTTGGGCACGGGAACACTGACCTTACCACAAAACCAATGAAAGTGCGTAAGCAAAAATTCAAATCAACCTAAAAATATTACTGGTTCTAGCATTGAAAATAGTTGCCTTTGTATATCTAAACTATCTGGTAATGAAGAAATATTTAAGAAAAATCAAAGGTTCTTGCTGAAGCTGGATATAAGGATAAAATTTACTATATCATTAAAAATGAATTTAAAGAACATGAATAAGGTTGATATAAAGAAATTGTGCAAGTCTGAATGAGTTAAACTTGATTTTTAAAAAATCAGGGACACTAAATATGATACTAAATGTGAAATTATTAGTAGCGCTTCACTGTATATTACTGGGAACTCGAAATGTGATCTCTACTTAGAAGAAACATTTCCTATCTTTATCTCTAATTGCAGGTAATAAAATTGCAGAAATGAATTAAGAGAAAAATGCGCACATTCATTTAGAAAAGTATTAAAGTACTTTCTAAATAAATATTTTTAATTGGAAATCCCGTATAACGCAAAATACTCTTTAGTATTAAGATGGAAAGTTTAAATTTAGATCAGTGCAAAGGTGACATCAAATCTATCATTTGATAGCAATTTACAGCAGACCAGTTTTGGTTCTGATACAAACTTACTGCTTTAAACTGATGTAAATTAATCTTAATTAAAACCTCCCATTAAAATTTCATGTTGCTTTATAAAGTCTTCATAATAACGAAGTTATTTATCCAAATTCTTCATTATTTTCAAAATTGATTGAAACAAATGATGTGTATTTTAGCAGAAATATGATAGCAAAAGTTTAAAAATGACTAAGTGAATTAACTAAATTTTGCAATATTTTCAATATTAATTGTAATAAAGGCGGAGTATTTCAATAAAATTTTGGTAAGAAAAGTTTACCTTATTTGCACCTATGTTTAGCGTAAAATGATTCCACGCCTGGAAATAATCTTTAACATTACTAATAACCCATTAAATCAGACTATTGACGGATTAATTGCTGTCACTTTCAATGTAAAGGAACTAATTATCATAAATACAAATTTGCGAATAATGAGTTTTATCAAAATCTCACCATCTCAACATTTTAGCAAAAATTTCTCAAATTTCTCTTCGTGTTCCTCCGAACTTTGCTAACAGTTAATCTATTATTTTGCAACCAGAAACGCCGTATTTGCCCATGCCAAGCCAGAAGCAGAAATTTACCCAGGAATTGATGGTCATTTACATCATCTAAGGAACATAAAAAGGTAGAATTATTTTCCCTTATTTCACATATCACCTTTCCTCTGATATAATACATCCACACAAATGCGTACACCTTACATGCCTACATACATACATACATACATAAATTCTAAATAATAACAACCCCAAATATGATCAATAAAAATTTCTCCAGAACACCTCTCCCTCATAGCCCACCCACAACCTAAGCACCAGTCCTCTCAAGACTACATACCCAAGGAACATTTTAACGCAACAGAGACTATGTAAAGTTAGGATTAACTTCAAAGCATTGCAGTCTGACGATTGGTTAGCTATCCGAAACTTCAAAGTCAATGTCAATAAATTGGTACTTTACAAAAGTATAGGGAAATCCTTCAGACTAATGTAAAATTCATTTTATTATAACTGAACATCGATATATATATGTGTGTATGTGTATCTATATATATATGCGTATGTTTATATATATATATATATATATATATATATATATATATATATATATATATATATATATATATATATATATATATATATACATATATACACATATATACATATACATACATATATATATATATATATATATATATATATATATATATATATATATATATATATATAGATAGATATATATATATATATATACATATATACACATATATACATATACATACATATATATATATATATATATATATATATATATATATATATATATATATATATATATATATATATATATATATATATACAATGTGTCCACAAAGTCTGGCTACATGGAATAAATAAAATCATAACATAAACAATTAAATATAAGAAATAATACACACACTCGTACATCACTGGCACACACACTACCGATCTAATGTTGCTAAAAAACCACACCTTACTTTCTAGATAGAGAGTTGTCACAAACATTTTGTCCTAGCACGTGGTCCTGATTGGAATACAGATTGAAATTGACGTCGCTATGAGATCAATAACATGTGACTTGCGTTGACCAATAGCGGTACAACATCCAGAAGCCATCTTGGACTTGTCTCATACGGTTTCTACGAGCCTCAGCTGTTAGGTTCATTTGGTGAGCCTACGAAACTTTAAGTTTCATTGTGCCAAATCCAACCGGTATTAAACAATACATTTAACTCCTACCAAATGAGTTGAGTGCCACTTTATTTCGTTTGTCCGCCCATTGGTATATATATATGTATATGTACATGTATGTATACATTTACATATTCATATATATATATCATTTGTATTTGCATACATATGTATGTACATACAGTGAGAGAGACAAAAGATAATGAATATGTGTATATACTTACACTCACACAAACATATATACATACGTACACAAATATACCTACCTGAATACATGCATACATACACGATGGAATATACAATAAGTGTGGCCATTGCTCGTTCATGAGTAGCAAATTGCAGTTGACATTTTAACATAGCAGATAACAGGCATCTTTTATCACATAAATGTCTCCTCTTAGTTAAGTATTATGTTGAATCATGGCAATTAGCATTTTCTAGCCATATGACTCTTCAAACCACCAACAGAGGGAGACACCATATATTTGCAAGTTTTGTGTATATCCGCTCTTTTACGGGATGATGATTAAATTGCCTTGGATTTTATACCCCCAAGTGGATAAAAGGAATGGCCTTAGAATGGCAAACTCGATTATAAGTCGAACTTCGGCAGACTTCTGTACCTGTGTTCAATTTATTTTTCTTGATTCTCATTTCAATTTTACGCGTTTACTTAAATTTCATTCAAAATGTATGGAAGCTTGGAATATAGCTTTCTTCCATGATTGTCAATGTCATTTTCCCCAAAAGCTTCAGATAAATGTAACTTTTTATTCCAGAGATGATTTAAAACAGACTTTGAATTTTAACTTTAATTTATTAACACGGCTCTCGAGAGGGTGAATGGGATTGAATTCATAGATTCATGCATATATTCTAAGTAGATACAAACACGTGCGTATGTATATATATATATATATATATATATATATATATATATATATATATATATATGACTTATAATTATAATAGGGCACACGTGATGCTAGCGTTGCTATGAAAATCAGAGTCGAAAAATTCTATAAAAACCCGCAGTCGGATTTTGCATGCAGGCCTTTTATATTATTGTTGTTATTATTCATTTTACAAAAGATGATAATTAATAATAATATATATATAAATATTTTCAAATATTTTATTTATTCATTTAGTAATATATATATATATATATATATATATATATATATATATATGAATAACAAAGATGTACAGGTATCAGTTCATCACAGCCATTTCAAGCGACTTCTTTAACTTATTAAGGAAAACATTACATCATTTGAAAGAAACCGTTCTCGTCAGATGACCGCATAGACTTGAAACATAGAGGATACAATCGCTGCTTTAACATATTCATTGTTTCTGTTGCCATATCTCTGGCCAAGTCTACTATAATTTAGAGAGTAGTAGAGGAAACAGTGGGGGTCAGGATAAAAAGAGTGGTGACCTAGTTACTTCCACTTGGAAGACAATATGTAGGATGTAGTCTTCAGCCATGTAGAATCAAATCCATTAGGATTTATCAACTGTATTCTAGTTAATGGTGATAAATAAATTAATATCAGATCAATCTACTAGACTCTCAAGGTACTGGAACCATATATCTAGCTTTATCTACATAAAAGGGTAGGGATTAGGATTAGTAGTAAGTTAATGCCTGATGGGGAAAGGGTGATAATTGGAAAAAAAGAAGGATATTAATGGCCAATATTTATTTTATCATATTAAAGGGGAAAATAATAAAAAACAAAGGGATAAGTAATATAAAGTACCTTTATAAGTAACTTTATAAAAAGTACTTTTAAAAAAAGTACACGTCTGAATTACCAAGAGCGGATATCTTCACTTAGCTGGGTTGCGTTGTTTGCACACACTGTAGGAAAATCATGTGTAACACTCCTGCACGGAGTCTTGATGTTCAATATTCAATTAATATTGTTTGGGTGTACGGATTATACTAACCTAGCAAGATGCCTCAATCTAAGTACCTATAATCTTAATTTTATATATATATGTGTATGTGTGTGTGTGTGTGTGTGTGTGTGTGTGTGTGTGCGTGCGCGCGTGTGTGTGTTCATGCATATATGCATATCTATCTATTTCTCCCTCTTTCTTTCTCTCCTTCTCTCTGTCTGTATATATATGTATGTTCATGCATATATGCATATCTATCTATTTGTCTATCTATCTATCGAAACTATTTATCTATCTATCTATTTCTCATTCTCTCACTCTCTCTCTCTCTCTCTCTCTCTCTCTCTCTCACACACACACACACTCTCTCTCTCAGTATATATATGTATGTGGGGGAGTACAGAAATGGTAGAGACGGAAAATGGAATATACGGGTATCTTTATTGATCACAGCAATCGTTTCGACGCATCCTGCATATTCAGCTATGCAGGATGTCTCGATTCAAGCGCCGTGATCAATGAAGTTTCCACTATATTCCATTTTCCGTCTCTATCGTTTCTGTGATACCCAACGTACACTGAAGAATTCCAGCGACGCTTATGCAATTAACGTGGATGACGCCAGGTAACCATAGGTAGTGAACGCGCTTTGTTGGTATACACATATTCCAAAATGATTCAAAAATAGAATTCTCAAAAAAAAAAAAAAAGATTCCAAAATTTAAAAACTCAATAAATTCCAAAATTTTAAAAAACCGCGGGTACTTAGTTGCCAACCCAATAGATAATATATGAGATATATTAAATATATATATATGTGTATTGGCTTCGAATTTTGCTGTAAGGCCAGCAATTTTCGGAGGAGGGATTAAGTCATTTACATCGAGCCCAGTGCTCATCTGGCACTTAGTTTATCGACCTCGAAACGTTGAAATGCAAAGTTGACTACGGAGGCATTTGAACTCAGAACGTAAAAAAAAAACAGACATAGGAACGGTAAGCAGTTTGCTGACGATTCAGCCAGCTTGCTGTCGCAATATATATATTATATATTTTCAAAATATATATATTATATATTTTCAAAATTCCTGTTTATTTCATTTATTTTCTTTTGTTGTTTTTTGTCATTCGTCAATTGATATCGCTCACTGTACTCATCTGACGCTTTACATGCGTATATTTGTATTGTTGTTAGTAAGTCTATATATTTTGT
This sequence comes from Octopus bimaculoides, assembly GCF_046866305.1. NCBI lineage: Eukaryota > Metazoa > Mollusca > Cephalopoda > Octopoda > Octopodidae > Octopus > Octopus bimaculoides. Next base: position 8,958,722 of record NC_142952.1, read on the forward strand.
GTTGTATTTGTATGCTTGTATATTTGTATATATGCGTATATGGTCATACGTAGTTTGCATGTGTGTATGTAATCTCGCTTCAAGGTACGTTCGGTTACGCGTCCGAGTTCGAGTGCGTGAATGTAAGTGTATGTAACGACTGTCTTTTAGAATTGCCACTTTTCAGAGGAATTATAATATAAGGATAAGAATAAGTATAACAACAACAACAAGTATAACAACGATAATGATACGCAGGAACACGGGGCTAGAAATTTGCCTGAAACTACGAAATGTTGACCAATTATATAATAATATTAAAAATAATAATAATAATAATAATAATAATAATAATAATAATAATAATAATAATAGTAATAATAATAATAATGGTTTCAAATTTTGGCACAAGGCCAGCAATTTCGGGCGAAGCGAGTAAGTCAAAGACTCTAGTGTTTGACTGAGACTTATTTTATCGACCCCGAAAGGTTGAAAGGTAAAGTCAACCACGACGAAATTTGAACTCAGAACGTAAAGCCTCTAAATGAAATACATGGGGATTGTGCTACGAAGAAGCATACGTATATGTATATATGTATATGTATATATGTATATATGTATATGTATATATGTATATGTATATATGTATATGTATATATGTATATATGCGTATATGGTCATACGTAGTTTGCATGTGTATCATTTGAACATGTGTGTATGTAATCTCGCTTCAAGGTACGTTCGGTTACGCGTCCGAGTTCGAGTGCGTGAATGTAAGTGTATGTGACGTGCCTGACTACAGGTCAGTCCACGCATGTGTAGGGGAGTGTGCACTGATATCTGTATGAGTGGGCTATGTCAAGAGGCACTTGAGGTTATTCTATAAAATTCCTCACTTTTGACTAAGCGTAATCCAATAATAGTCAACTTGTCAACCACAGATATTCACTGCCTCGAGTCTTAGGACTCATTGGTCCTATTACCCTGTGTTTATGGCGTACAAGTGACTGAAATCAAAAACATTTCCCCAAATGGGGCACCATTCTGTCGCAAGGTTAATGATTTAAGGCTTATTGAGCTTACTCAGAAACATAATGCACCACCTGGTCTGAGGTGGTGCAAACTTCGATCCTGCAATCACGAGTAGAGCACCGTGACCTCTTGGTCACATACCTTCACCTAATAATTAACTGCGATCACAAAACTCTTGTCATATTTACTTAGCCTGCAAAGGTAAAAACAGAATGAGAAGCAATACAAGTAGACGTTTATAATATTCCTTAGTTTTCAAATTCAGATACCCTGTTTGCTGTCTGATGTTATGATAATTAATTTTCTTAATCTTGGAATTTTTCTCTTTTCGACGTTTTTTTTTTTTTTATCCTAAAAAAAATTAATCGATCGATCAATCCATAAAGTTACGTAGCACTCAATATCTTGACTTCTTTCATTGATTTTAATATCATCGCTAATGGTCGGCGGTTTTTGTGAAACTGGCTGCAAAATCATTTATATTTATATTATTTTGATAAGAACATCTTCGTCGTGTGTATGTAAATGTATATATTTGTTTATATTATTATTTTTATGTGACTCCGCCCCAACGATTGGTACCTATAGTAGAAAGAATTATTATATGACACACATATATTTATGCGAGGACAAACTCTTAACTAAGTAGCTGTTGACTGCAAGTATATCTATCTGTCTATCTATCTGTCTATCTATCTATCAATCTATCTATCTATCTATCTATCTATCTATCTATCTATCTGTGCGTGCATGTGTTTGTGCGTGTGTTTGTATGTGTGTGTACGTGTGAGTATATGCATGTATGTATGTTTATTTTGAAGTTCCCTTCGCGGTCATGCGATACCAAGTTTGATATACTGCTTGCATTCTTTCTCAAGTGTCTTTTACTATCGTCTCCGAAATTTCGATGATTCTGAATGAGAGTGGGCAGACAGACAATTTGGGAAAGAATGTCGGCTAGAATACAAATGTAATCTAAAGGTTCAGTACACACACACACACACACACACACACACACATACATACATAAACATACACACACACACCTACACACATACAGATACACTTACATACATATATCTATTATGCATGTGTAAATTTTGGGAATTGGTGGAATGAGTAAAGAAATGGTAGAGCAGGAAAGAGGAGAAAATATTTACCATGTGCGTTGTCACGATAATAGTAAACCCTGGGACAGTAGACTGTCTATTATTTTGCCTAAACCAAAAATTGTATCCGTAGATTATTTTCTAAAGGTTTCCACCAAAACTGTATATATTAAATAACAAGAATTATTGTTCTCTGTAGCGTTATAGGACAATTTTTCTCCTCTTATCAAGTTGAGTCCGTTTAGAAGGTATAAATTATTCTGTTCTTGCAATTAGATATTGGTCGCGTATGTTTTGTGATGGTTTCTTAAATTGGCCACGTTTGTGGATTTTAATTGTCAATGCACCAAGAAGCTAAGTTGGACGCATTCGTTGGAAGTGTCTAAAGAATACTGCCGATCGGTGTATTTTCTTCTAAAAGAACGGTTCTCAATGAAGAACATGATTAAGAACAGAGCAAATAAAGAAGTCAAGGAACAAGAATCATTTTCCTTTATGTCTTTGAAAAGATATAAGCTGCAATTGATGTAATTGCATTTAGAAGTGTACATAGTATTGTTTTGATGGCCATATCTTAATTTGATTCTCTTCGATGACTGGCATTGTCTTTGCAAAATGGGTCAGAGCTGTTTCAGTAAGTGTTTATTTAGAAGTACTGATTTAGTTGGGCAGTATCAGGAGACCTCTTGCTTTCACATTCGTATGACGCATTAGGAATAACAATTATTTCCTATCGTTCATTAAATAATTGAGTAACTAGTATAATACACATACACACACACACACACACACACACACACACACACACACACTCGTACGCACAAAAACACGCCCACACACATACATATGCACGTATATGTGAAAACTAGTGTACTGGCTCGTATTTTAAAACTGAAATATAGATCTGTTTGCTTAAAGAATTGTTATGCCTATCTTTGGAATTTTGTGTGTTACTTTTATTTTACGATCAGTTATATACCTTTTATTTGGTGCCTCTTTAGTGTACTTCAACCCCAACAACCTATAAAATAAGCAATTGTACGAGGATTGTTTCTAAAGTAACGCAAAATTGGGAATAACCATTTTATTAACTGACAGAGATCGTTCAGTTTTCACATTTTGGTGAAGTAAAGTCTTCGTCTATTGTAATTTTTCTGCTTGTTCTTCTTCATTGCAGGGAAATCTGAATTTCCAAGTGAATGTAACGTGCCATTTTTTGGCGCAGGAGAAGTACAAACTGTCCGACATCCACAGAAGTGGTTGTTTACTGAAATGACACCGTTGCAAGAGCAATATGTACAGTTTAATGGAAATGCTTAAAAGTGGGGAAACTAGCATTGAATACAAACCATGCAGTGGGAGACAATCAACTATGATCATTGATTCGAATCACCAGCGAGCGAACGAATTGATTTGTGAGTAGATATGAACCCCAGTTTGTGATCTTGCTTCTCAATTGGAGTGTAGCCGCAATGTATTACAGAAGATGATGGAAAACTTTGTGTATCGAAAAATATGTATAAAATGGGTACCTTGGCAGTTGGCACCCGATTGAAAGAAGAGAAGAGTAGAAGCGTGCGCTGATCTTTTGGAAGTATTTGAAACCACTGAAGATAAATTTTCCGATCTGGTGACAGGAGATATAACATGATTGTGTTTTTATGGTCTGGAAATAAAAGCTCAGTCCGTGGAATAGTGTCATACTTCTTTCCCAAGGCTTAAGAAGTTCAAGAGCCATAGATCGACGAAGGAAGTCATAGTGACTTTCGGTGAGGATAACAAATGGTCATTCTTCATGATAGCCTGGAATGTCCTGGAATGTCGCTGTACCGAGAACTAAAGGAGGCCATTTGTAGGAAGAGAACAACAAGAATCTGAAAATTATCCCCCTCCACCATGCATGACCACACACACAACTCAGCCAGACGAGAAATTAGACTTGTCAGTGTTTTTCATTCCAATATACAATCTTCAGGATTTAATGACAGAGAAGAGATGAAAGTAGCTTTGAAGAAATGAAATAATGCACACCTGAAATTTCTTCAAGGAATATTCGAGAGTTGGATTCAATGATGGCTCAAATGCAATTACTATGTCAGTTATCTAAAATCTATGAAGCTATTGGGTTGGTGCATAAATATTGCGACTTTTTTTCAATAAATTTTATTCAACAAAAGCAATAACATGTAACAAAAACATCTTTAAATGAATGAATATTCCGGAGTATATTCACCATCTACTTCGAAT
>NC_142952.1:8968088-9033088 GCF_046866305.1 Octopus bimaculoides
AAACTTATACACGTATATATATAAATAAAACAAATCCAGTGGTCTGTATGGTATGCCTACAAGAAATGAAAACTGCAATTTTGTTGTTTTTTTTGTTAATAAAAGATATTTAGCAAATAACATTTTGTATTTCTCATATGTGCATAATCTGCACGGTTTCCCATCATGAAGTCAAGCTACTGATGTGATCTTCAGCTAGTATGCTAAAGTGTGCATAAGTGAAATTAGCTATACACAAATGAAATTATCTATCACATGTTTCCTGAACATGATATCGTCGGTAGATTTTTGAACTATTTTCTCTAAACAAAAGTTTCAGTTAACCTATATATTTTTAAAGAATGGTTAATATGTTCTCCGTGAGCTGTTAGCGCATTTACAATTGAAAGGCGCCTTAGCCTCGCAATGCTGTGGGCCACTATTTCGAGAATTGATTACTTTTGAAGACGGTATTGTTTGTGCCAGATCGAGTGTGGTGGAGTACAACATTTTCGTCCTACATCTATTAAAAATATATTTGCTCTTCTAGGAGAAAACCGATGACAAAATTGCAGCTTATATTGTTCACGTGAATTCTTCGGAGTTCGTAGTCAACAATCAGCATTTAATGTGTTTTATAAAATCAATAATGCAAGATGAACTTTACACACACACACACACACACACACACACACACACACACACACATATATATATATATTTACATATACGTATATATATATATATATATATATATATATATATATATATATATATATATATATATATATATATACATACATATATATATATATATATATATATATATATATATATATATGTATGTATGTATGTATGTATGTATGTATGTATGTATGTATGTATGTATGTATATAAGAACCGAGTTCAAAATAATGGTCAATATATATAATTCTTTCAATAGAGTTAATTTGGTTTACAGTTGTTTCCAGTTGTCATTATAGCTACAGTAGTAATAGGTTTACTTAAGTGAGTAAACCTATCAGTAATGTACCTATAATGACCACTGGAAGTAGCAGTAAGCTAAATTTGCACTATTAAAGGAATTATGAGTAATGGCAACAATTTAAACTTGTTTCATATATATCACTCTGAAAAGCCAGTTTGTCTGGAGCCCCCCACCCCCGGATTTACAATATAGAAATTTTTGATGAACCATAACTGGAGACCCTACCAAAAGATTACTTGGCGGTCTTCACTAATCTAAGTAATATTGTTAGCCTGGTGTGCCAACAGAGTGCTTATGAAGTATTTTTATCCCGGATTGATAATCGCTTGTTATTTTTTTACACAATCACACACACACATAAACACACACACACACACACACACACACACACACACACATACACGTACACTCTCTTTACTCTTTTACTCTTTTACTTGTTTCAGTCATTTGACTGCGGCCATGCTGGAGCACCGCCTTTAGTCGAGCAAATCGACCCCGGGACTTATTTTTTGTAAGCCTAGTACTTATTCTATCGGTTTTTTTTGCCGAACCGCTAAGTGACGGGGAAGCAAACACACCAGCATCGGTTGTCAAGCGATGGTGGGGGTGACAAACACAGACACACAAACACACACACACACACACACACACACATATATATATATATATATATATATATATATATATATATATACATATATACGACGGGCTTCTTTCAGTTTCCGTCTACCTTATCCACTCACAAGGCTTTAGTCGGCCCGAGGCTATAGTAGAAAACACTTGCCCAAGGTGCCACGCAATGGGACTGAACCCGGAACCATGTGGCTGGTAAGCAAGCTATTTACCACACAGCCACACACAAATTATCAGATAGTTGTCTATAAGTCAGAAAAATAGAACACTCTGAGTAATAGAGCGGTTTTAATGGTTGAATTTTTATATATCGTTCAGCAACATATTCTGGTTAATGCTTATGACTGCTCCGAATGCTACCATCGCCTTTTCGTCCACTGCTGCGAGTTGGCATTGTTGTTATCAATATCGTTAAGGTGGAATTCTTGGAACAAAGTCGATTGGATAATTCTATTGAGTTGTGTCTTAACCTGTAATATACGGCTCCTTAAACAGTAATAAGTTATATTATACACGTGTACATGTACACATATTCATATACATGATACATATATATATATATATATATATATATATACGTGTGTGTGTACGTACGCACCCAAATCTCGTTTCTCTCAATCGATCTCTATACATTTATCTACCTATCCATCTATATCATCTGTGCATCCACTACATATCCATCTATTTATATCTCTCTTACCCGTCCGACTTTTTATTATATGTCGACCAGTTGCTAATCTCTTTGACTACATATCTAACTCACAACCTCTCGGGAATTTCTTTCCATCAGATCTGCATCAAACAACCAGAGTGCAGCTTGCTGTGAAATCACTAGTTATCATAGCGAACTTTTAAGTGCTTCTACACGGACTGGTCAGAGTGTGACAATTCATAAAACAAATGACTTAGTACAACGAATGTTCATAAAGTATTGTAGCGCGGTATCTGTGAATAAGGCCTGCAAATACATAAGAAATGGCCTGTCGTCCAAGTGTGTACAACTACACATACAGCAACATGCTATCGTAAAGCTAAGTGGTGATCCAAAGATGTACTATACATTCATTGAAGTTCCATCAGGCTGTGACTGCCAAGTAGTCCAATGAATTTTTATCTTTAACTGCAGTTATACTATTGTCGAACACGTTTATAAATTACAATAAAATATATCAAATTTCTGCCATTTCGTTTTATAGTAAATGTACTTGATTTATTGTCTGTTATGTATTCATTTAGTTATTTTACATTTTTGATTTATGCGACTGCTTCGGCTATCAATGACCTCTAATTTTTCAACGGTGTGTCTCTGCCAGCACATATTTGAGTGTGATACACACACACGCGTGCGCTCACACACACACACACACACACACACAAACAAACAAACATACATACACACAAATGCATATACACACACGCACACAGGTTATCAAGTAAGATTATGACGTTTACATCTTTTAACAAGATGGCTGAGATATTACATGAGTATGGCTAATAACAACGAAGGAAGTAATAAGCTGTGTCCATAATCACTTCCAGCTGTTTCGAGAATAGATGCGCAAATGAAGCGTTTTACGCAAAACAAACGGTGGCTAGCAATATAGCACTGATCTGTTTCATTATCTGAGGTAGAATGTCATATAACAACAATATATTCCATCGTTGGAGGGAGAATGAGAGAGCCGTAGTAGATAACATTGGCTTGCAGCTAATCGGCTGAATAGAAGATTTAAATAATAAGAGGCAGAGAAAATGTGGTCATTCTAAAAGGAGGATAGATAGAAACTAACAATCATATCAATAGATAGAGATATACTCATTTCAAATGTGGTTATTCCCCTCTATATAAAGAGGGGAAAGCCAGTGTCACTATGGGAAAGGTGAGAGGATACTAATTGATCTGGTGAGAAGAAAGTCATGTCTAAATGGCGAGGGCCAATGAGCCAAAAATAGCAGAGTAATCAATTATCAAGGTTGATGAATAACACATATCAACCATCTACATCAGTTTGATATAGCGTTTAGCGCGATCTGGTGTCACAGATATTTTATGTCGTTGAAACATTTTAGACGTTCAATGGACTACATTTAGAGTTGTAATATAAGTTAAATAGGTATAAGAGTAAGTCTATTCTATGTGGATCAGACTTGTGCTAAAAGATTCAAATTCCTGCGATTATATTTGTTATAAAGTCGGAGTGTTGTAAATCATCCATGGACACATGTGGTAAACCCTTCATTTTGTCTGTTAAATTAGTGTAGAGGATTATGTAAAAAGATTTGTTTACAACCTTTTAAGCATAAACACCATGGGACATTTTCGCCCTGCTATGGAACATCGGAGTATACGATATCCCCAGTAATATTATATGAGACACTGGCTTTTTTAAAGGTTAAGAGTGCAGTTACCTAGTGAGGTACATTTATTGTACTTATAAGATATAAAGGAGCTGAGGTGAACTAAATACCGGTAATTAAAATTAACTGTGGGTCCAATATGAATATTGATTAAATTTTGTTGTATGTTAAGGATGCTACACTCCTAAACATTAAATCTTGTGCATTTGCCTTGTAATGGACACTTATTACGTATTTTACAGTTGCAGCCTTTCTTTTTTAGGATTCCTGGCATTGTGCTATTAGTGTTATTACTAGGATATCTAGCTTCTCAAGTAATGTCTATTTCGAGAGAGACATTACTAATGAGGTATCTAACAAGGATAAGGCTTTATTTACGAAGATAAGAGAAATAGAGGCATAGTTATGAAATAGATACATAGTATTGAAATTTCAGGATGAGATATTCTTGTTATTGAAATGAATCCAGGCTTTAAGACACTTGTACCAAACCAGAGGTAATGGGTCTAATCCTGCCCAGAATGATTCTACTAATCAAGTTGAGGGCAGATCTAGTAGGGATGATGATCCGAATCGATGGTTTAAAATTCAAATCCGATTTGTCATCCTTAAGTTTGAAGTGAGAAGATTTAGTAGCACACGGCTCCGTTCGATTATTCACTTCCAGCTTCCTGATTTGTTCTCATTATTGGTGATTAATCATATCCAAGGCAGATACAAAAGATTTAAGTAGTTCCTTGCAAATGAAGATCAAATATTCTTCAACATTAATAGTGTATAAAATATCGGTGTTACCAGAAAAACGTGCACATTAGGTAATCTTGTGATTAGGCATACGCTTGCAAGTTATTTTTTGTAGGCAGAAGATTATGAAATTAAATATGAAATTAACGCGCTTAATATTTGAAACCTCAGCTTAAAACTATTCCAGTACAGGGGTATTAGGAGTACATATTGTCGTATTTTACTGTCATGCATGTTTGTGCAGTGCGTGTGAGTGTCTCTGTGTATGTGCATCTGCAAGATGTCATGCAGTGGGTCTGAACCCGGAACCATGTAGCTAGGTAGCAAACTTCTTACCACACAGCCATGGCTGCACCAATAGTTATATTGATATGTATACATATACTTTTAGGTTTTTCAGTTACTTTGCAACTGTGAGAAATTTTATTCAAGATTTATTTTGTTGCATATTTTTCTTAGTAACTCAGTCTCATCTACAATATATGTTTCATAAGTAAACACACAAGTGCACATCCTCCCACACAAATACACACATATTCGCGCATACAGCCATACACAGTGACACACACATATGTATACACATACTCACACATACATGTGCGTGTGTGTGTATGAGTGTATGTATTTAAATGCATATATATATATAAATACACATTTATATTTGTTAATATGCAAATACATACACACGCACACACACGCACACACACGCACACACACAGAGGTAGAAAGTATGAAGGGGACTAAAAGACAGGGTAAAAGAGTCGTACAAAATTTAAATACATACTTACTATAAGGTGAGCACAAGTGTGTACGTGCGCCGCTATATGCATATATATAGATATAAATGATGGAGCAAAAATGCAATAGAGGACAATAAAACATTCCGACAGATAGACGAAACAAAGGCGGACAAGAAAAACAACAATTAGAAGGACAGAGGGGGAAAAAGGACAGGTCATTTGTGGCCCTCTTTCTTCAGTCAAGTTACTGCATGTCCTTACAGTTTCGGGCAGTTACACATGAGGCTGTTCGATCTGGTTGCCCCCCAAAATGTCTAAGCTAAGAGCATTAGATTTTTTGTAAGAAAGCTAGCGAATGTGTAGGGCAACAAAGACAAAAAACGGAGAACATGGTACACAATGACCTGTCCAATTTCCCTGTCCTTATAACTGTTTTTATTCCATTTTTTATATTTATATATACATATAGTGCTATACGTACACACTTGTGCTCACGTTATATATACATACATACATACACACACACACATACACACACACACATACATATATATATATATACATATATGAGTATGCAATTTATACGAAAGATCCAGGGGAATATTTACAAGGTGGCTGAATGTTGTTTAAGTGTCCTAGGAAACAATGCTCACACTTGTGTGTGATTTGATTCCGTGATAAGTAAGTTGTATTTAAGAGAAAATAGGACAAATTGAAAATGGAGACAAACGCTCAGGATGGTATTAAAAGATTTATGTCTTCATATCTTCTACATATGTTTCGATGGATGCATTCAAAATACTTCCGACAGGAACAATCATCGTCAGCTAAGCATCAATTTATATATATATATATATATATATATATATATATATATATATATATATATATATATATATATATATATATATATATATAAACTGGTACATGCATGCACACACATACATACACACACACACACACACACACATATATATATATATAAGAGAAATTACAATAATCAAAACATTATATCATTTGTTCCCTATGTACATTTGTATCACGTGATCAAGATGGGAAGGATGACTTCCCTTTGCAAATACAGGCAGGACACAGATGTGTGTCAATAGCCAGCAGTAGGAGATGTTCTCCTGGGGCTAAAAGCAACAGTAACATTCACCCTTAGGGTTTAGCCGCATTTAAGTGGCAAATATACTTCACGTTGTCGTGCAGTTACTATTTATACCTCGTTCAATTTAGCTTTTAAGGTTTTCACGAAATGTAATGCTCCTTATCAATTTGCCCTCAAAGTAAAATTTTTTCCTGAAACATCGCGGGCAATTTTGGGAGATTTTATATTTTTATAATTTTAAATGTAGACCACCGCACCTACAACACGGATTTGGTCGTGACTTCTTTTCTGTTTTGTTCTTATTTGTTACCGGTCAACACTCTTGAATCTGAGAGCAATCTTTCTCTTCAGTTTTCTTTGGCACATGCCCACACATATAAGTATGTCTCTGTGTGTGCGCGCGCCAAAATCGCGTAATTTATATCGATCTCTATACATTTACTTATCTATCCACCTATGTGTCCATCCATCACATATCCATCTCTTTCTCTCACCTGCCTGTCCGACCTTTTATTACATGACTCTTCGACTATATATATCTAATCTCTTTTACTGCATATCTAACTCACAATCTCTCGGGAATCAGATATGCATCATACAACCAAAGTGAAATCATTAGTTATTTAAGCAAACTTGTAAGTGCTACTTCACAGAATGGTCAGGATGTGAGAATTCATGAGACAAAATCAATAATTCAATGCTTCTTCATGAAATATTGTGGCTCAATATCTGCGAATAAACCCTGAAAATACATACGAAATAAGCCTGACGTCCCAGTGTGTACAACAACGCATATTTCACCATGCTATCGTAAACGTAGGGTATGATTCAAAGCCATACTATCGTTTCATTTCGGTACCATCAGGTTGTGACTGTCAAGTAGTCAGCTGAATTTTTATCTTTGTTTAACTGTAAAAATACTACTGTTGGATTCGTTTATAAACTACAATAAAATATATCAAATTTCTATTATTTCGTTTTACTGTCAATGCAATTAATTTGTCTGTTGTGTTGAGTTTTCAACAGTATGTCTCGCCAGCACATATTTCAGTGCGATACACACAATTAATCCACACACAAAAGCACACACACAGATTATCAGATTAGATTATGACATTTACATCTTTTAACAAGATGCCTGAGATATTAGATGAATATGGATAATAACAACGAAGGAAGTAATAAGGTGTGCGGATAATCACTTACAGCTGTTTCAAGAATAAATGCGCAGATGTGGCGTCATACGCTAAACAAACAGGGGCTAGCAATATAGTAGTGATTTATTACATTATTGGAGGAAGAATGCCATATAACAACGATATACTCCATTGTCGGAGGCAGAATGAGGGAGAGCCTTGTTAGATAACTTTGGTTTCTTGCTGATGCGGTGTACAGAGGAAGATTTAAATAATAACAGGCAGAGAAAAATAAGATCATGCCAATAGGAGGATAGATAGAAACTAATCATCATATCAGTGGATAGATATATAAATTGTAAGACTTAAAGGAAGATATATAGAGGGGAATGGGCAGTGTCGATATGGGAATGGTGAGAGGATGCTAAGTGATCTGGTGAGAAGAAAATCGTGCATAAATGGTGAGAGTGAGGGGACAAAAACAATAGAGTTATCAGTTAGCAAGGCTGGCCACCGGATGTGAGGTTGCTGTATAAGATGAAGAATATGTATTATCAACATTAGTTTGACATAGCATTCAGCGCTATCTGTGTGGGAGGGGAAAGGTTATGTTAAGTATATGGGTTGAATATTAAAATATTGAGAACGTATTTTGTGGTTGAAATCGTAATCTCCTGTATCGCAAACATAGGAATGGGAAAAAAATTAGGAAAAAAAATAAGGAGGCGCGGAAATGTCACCTCCGATATGTTAGAAAGAAGAGATAAAGGACAGGATTTCTGGGAAAACTTCTTTTTAAGTTTATATCGAAGATCAGGATTTTAAATATGCTCATCATAAATACAAATTACACATAAGAAAAAGATCATTTCAATCGGATTTGAGCTGTAAATATACGCGTGCACACTGCAAGAAATTGAAATAACACCCATATTATCAATTCCACAGAATAAGAGAATACCGGAGAACATGATAAGAGGGATGAGTCTGTGAAACACGTTTAAGTTGTTATGTCGAACACAAATGAGAATATCATGATTTTCATGGGGATGGCTACTTCAGTAGATGTGGGCTCATTAAAACAGCGTAAAATGTTATTTACTATAGTTTGCTATAGACGTAAAGAACGCAGAAACGCACTCATAGAATTGATAATATTAAAAACACCAAAATGTACACATACGAAGGTCAAACGAAACGAAATGTAGTCAATATAGGTGCAAAACATACTTTCTGTAGCAGAGTTATGCTATAAAAAGATGGAAAGTCACCATTATAGTAAAAGATGCTATGCGTGATCAATGTAACAAAGTACAAAAAGCCAACATTTATTTGAAACATGTACTAAATGTTATAAAATTCACGACTGAATATCACGGTGAAGAAAGTGAAAGTCCAAGAAAATTCAGAAGGCATAATTAAATTTTTCATACAAAAATAATATATTTACAATTTTGAAACAAAAGATGAATCAAGTGTATAGGAAGAAAGATGCTGTTGTAACGTTAATTTAAAATATTTGCTGAAGGATGTATGTAGCAAGATATAAATTAATTTGACATTATTACATATTTTTAACTGTGTAACGTTATAAGCTGTAGAATAAATACTGACTAACACAGTAAAAAGGTTGTGTGGCGTTGATACTCAGAGTGATGAAGAAGCTTGGGAGGACTGTTAAATATTATCTTGAAACTGGTTAGAAGGAGTGGAATAACATTTCTGTAATTATATTGAAAGAGCCGCTGAGTCTTTCTACTTCGCCAAGTTACCGAATTTATTGTAATAACCAGAATAACATTTTTTTGTAGATATATTTGCGAGTATTGTGAGTGGTGTTAAATCAGCCAAATTTTCAAGTTGCTAGTACTTCAAAGTGGACGCTGTTGTTCGTTTAAAGTTCAGGCCGCAACCTAAACTTTCAATATCAGCGCGTTTCACTGTTGGGCGGGAGTAAGTTACTTACATAAACTAAGACAAACACACATACATTAACGCACACTTGAAGCCTACTTCTGTCCCTGTGTGTGTCGATCGTCACAAAAATGTATATATACTGACCGACATACATCGTCACACACATATACTTGTCAGCCATCGGCCTAACGTAGGTAACGAACGCGCGAACACTCTCATATAGAAAATGTAACGTTATTGTCGTTGTGGTGGTGATATAAAATGTCGTTTACGATAGGTGACTAAAAGAAAAATGACAATGCTAAATTTTTGTAACGCAAATGTGTGAATGAAAATATAGTTTAATTGGTAGATAGAAGCCTACTGAATCTTTTGATACCCCATACGTCAAAATCGGTAACTCGGTTTTGGAATGCATAAGGAACGTACGCATACACACACATTCATACGAACTCCCTTTTATATATATATGATAGTAAATTTCATGAAGGGAATGAATATGATTTGTAGTTAGTGTAAAAGAAGTATACGAATGAAAAAAGAAAGTTCTTAAATCTTGTAACTTAGAAGACAATATTCAGAGTAGAAAGTAAAATACGTGGTCGATAGAGAATAATATTTAGTTAAACGTTTGCAATGTAATTCCAATCAGAATGCATAGGGAAATTAAGAATTATGGAATATGGAATCGTACAGAATTCAAGCATGTAGTAAATTTAGAATGGGGAAAATAATGTATTAGGGCTTTGTTTCGAAAAATAGGGGATGCGCTTTGTTTAAGGCTTAGTGAAAAAATACATTTTATGTAGGCAGCTCGACGCAATATTTTACCGTATAGGCAAAATCTGGTCATCACTAATTGTGACTGTATGTGCTACAAGCAGTCATCTAGCTTGTCAGTATATATTTATTTATATATGCATATCTACTTTTGTGTGTGTTTCTCTCAGAATATATGTGTATATGAATATATCGAAATGTATATGTGTGTGCATCTATGTGTGTATATGTATGCATTTATCTATGTATCTCCATGTATATATGTGCACATGTATGTGAGTGTATATGTGTAAATGTCTGCTTGGTTGTCTTTTTGTGTGCACGCGTGTGTGTGCCTGTCCCTTTCTATCACCCCTTCTCACTCTTTCTCTCTCTGTACATGCAAACATACACACACACACACACACACACACACACACACACACACACACACACATATATATATATATATATATATATATATATATATATATATATATCAAACAATAAGCAACACGGATTTCAAAAGTGATTGCAGTACGCACGTTTCATGCTACTTCAATTTATTTAAGTAATGTGAGCATTACCTTAAATGCAATATAAAAAGCAATCTTCAGCTGCACGAAAAATGCAGAAAAAAAGACATATTACAAATGTGGCAACATATTAAAACCAAGTGGGAGAGAGCATACATAAAATCCAAATGTGAGGAAGAATATATAAGTCCATCAAACGTGCGTACTGCAATCACTTTTGAAATCCGTGTTGCTTATTGTTTGATTTTAATCACCCATCCTTTTGGGATGCGATATTCGGGTGCCTTCGCATAAGTACCATATTCAAGCCTTGAATCTATATCTAAACCGTCTATATATATATATATATATATATATATATATATATATATATATATATATATATTAAAACGTTACTGCTCTAATACATTAAAGTGTACTTGAAGTATTGACGATTTATATGTGTGTGTGTGTGTGTGTGTGTGTGTGTGTGTGTGTGAGTGAATGTGTGCACGCGTGTGTGTAGGTTTGTATGTGTTTATGCATGTGTATGTGTGTATGTTTCAGTGCATTTTGTGTATATACATATTTAGAGCTACGCACTTCCTCTCTACGTGTATAAATATCTATTTATATATCTATCAATATATATATATGTATACACATGCATATATATATATATATATATATATATATATATATATATATACATGTGTATATATATATATATATATATATATATACATGCATATATATATATATATATATATATATATATATATATATATATATACATGCATATATATATATATATACATGTATATATATATATATATATATATATATATATATATATACATGTATATATATATACATGCATATATATATATATATATATATATATATATATATATATATATACATGCATATATATATATATATATATATATATATATATATATATATATATATATATATATATATACATGCATATATATATATATATATATATATATATATATATATATATATATATATATATATATATATATATATATATATGTATGTATATATATATATATCAACCAGTTATTATACTTGTCTTAATTGTCAATCTGGTCGGAATCCTTAAAACTAATCTCGTCGACAGTTTCACGACTTCATTTGTCTCTGTTATTGTTCTCTCTCGCTCTCCCCCTCTCCCTCTTCCTTTCCCTTCCACCGTACACCTGGGATTCTTTCACTTTCTATTTGTTTCTGGTGCCCGCTTTTCATGCCTGGTTTCTGATAATCAGTATTACCATAGTATTTTGGCTATCTATTACGTATACTTACATAAAGTTAATTATTATATAGGGGGTTTTATGCGCTTTTGCGTATACATATGTAGGTACAAAACTATGTAAATATCTCTCTACGTATTTCTGAAAGTGTTTTGTTTTTCTTCAAACTTTATATAATTTCTTATGTATTTCTTACGTATTTTTCAACTCTTTCGACGGTGATCTTTCCTATATACGTAAATCGATTCCAAAATAAACTTTCATTTCACTTTTGAAACTCCGAGAAAGTTATAATGTGATGCACATGCACTCAGCTCTGAGTGCCCTGTATATTATAGCAGAAACGGCAGTCAGCTAATAAAGTTCATTCCATAATCTTCTGATCGTTTTCTCTCATTTAATTTCGTATTACACACTGTACTTGACTAACGCTTTATTCTGAAGCATATGTATATTAAGTTTTAACACCAAGTTATCAGTATCTTTAAGCCTAAGCAAAATATTAATTTATATGTGTATGTGTGTGTGTGTTTAAGATGAAATATATCAGCAAAGATCATAATAACTTGACCAGAGGTAAAAAAATTAACATATTCAATTCAAAAGTGAGTATATGTGCCGCCGGAAAATTTAAAATCTAGAGACGCACAGCGGCTCAAAATTCATTTATATCCATCAATCACAAGATTCGACGAATCATTTACAAAAGCACGTTCAACGTCAGTTATTCCGCAGTTCCTTTGAAACTTTAACCGAAAATAAATCAATCCATTTGATATCAAATATACTCCCGAAGTCAACCAAATAAGCTACCTTTTCTACCGAACATGTACTAATAAGCTAATATTATATAAGATTATCGACATAGCCATTCAAAATATGTGATATCTTTCTCTGTGCATAACTACTTTTTTACGATTCATATAGGTTTTAGGGTTGAAACGTAAATTTTGACATCAACTGGAAAATTTGCTTATACGCGGGAATTGACGACCAGCTTTCGAAAAATGTAATACCTATGAGAAGCTAGACATTTTGTTCTACACTGAGATATCTTCGCTCGTAATTCAGAATTCAGAATTCAGAACTTGTATCTTTATGTTGACATAAGACTTGATATTTGTTAAAGACCTGCAAAGGTTAAAACAACAGTTCGGTAAGTCACTTTGAAGTTTTATCTATCACGCTCAATTTCCTCCGTGGAAAATTAATTCTAATTTAAAAATAGACCTCATACAAACTCAAAAATACAAATACAGGCCCTATAAGTTCAACAAATCACTGCCCATTTTCGGTATCATGTCACTCTCATTCAGCCCTCCTAACTTTATTTTCCTTCTTTCTATACTTTACTCTCAAACTGCATCGAATAACATCTCTTACCTTATCGTCACAAAACTTAGATTAAATTAAAAAAAGTCAAATTAATCTCCACTCTTCAGAAATGACTTTCCACAAGCAATCAATTCTTTTCCTACATTTTTAGCTGGAGAAATCGGAACAAAGATTTAGTATAGATTCGATGGAGAAAGCAAATTGCAAAAGGGACAAGATATTAGACGCGGTGCTAAACTTCATGTTAGAGTTCTTAAACTACCAGACATAAGATGAGAATGAAATAACAGACTTCCTATTACTGTGTCTAAACGAAGAGACTACTAACATCCTTTTTTTAAAGAATTTTAGTGGAGTCAATGTACGATAAGAAACAAAATCAATGTTTCTTGGATGTTTCGTAGAACGTTTGTTTGATTATTATTTTTTGAAAGGATGCAAATTGCTGCTTATGTAGTTTCAATTAGAGGGAACTACTTACCGTTTTGGCAATTATTACTTAACTTGATTACGGTTGCATAAATTATTGTCATTGCGTAAAATTGTGGTCTTGGAGTAAGAAATATTAAATGCCTTTCAATTGAACAGTTTGCAATATTTGAGGTAATTGAGAAAGTCTTTAACAGTCTATAGCACTTTTTACTATTGCCAGGGTAGGGTTGACATATTACATGCTTTATTTCAAATTCTGTGTATTACATTGAAGTTACAACCAGTATTGGGTCCTTGTTCGTTGCAAGGCTAGTGTATTATTGGTAGATAAACATATAAAACAAGCAATTACACACACAAACGCGCACACAGAATAACACTTTTGGCACTTAATCATCTCACTGTCGGTTCGTTGTATCTGTCTATATATATCTTTTAAACCTTATTTGTGTATATACATTCACACACGCATACATAATTATATATGTATTACATATATACATACATATGTGTGCGCGCACACACACACAAAAACACATACGGATATATATATGTTCGTCGACCAATGTTTCTATCAATCGATCTCTATCTATATATTTCGTATTCATTTCTGTATGTGTCTGTCTGACTATACTGTATACGTCGTCTCGTAGTGCATTTCTTTGCGTATATATTTGAGTATATATATATATCTAACTCTCGGTATTTTGGGTTCTTTTTATTCATCAGATCTATTTCCAGAATGTCTACAAGAAGAGAAATTCGAACAAGTTGCTGTGCATCTATTTATGGGAGAGTCAAACTTAAAGGAGGTATTACCCGTCACGGTGCGCATGTGAATATTTACGAAACAAATGATTTTAAACAATTGTTCTACCATAGACGCTGTGTTCCCCATGTTCTTAACAGACCATGTAACTTCGTATCAAAATACCTAAAGTCAATATGTGTCCAACGATACACTTACCAACACGCGATGGTAACCTACGGAGATTATAAAAGGATTTTCTATGATTTGATAAAAATCAAATCAGGTTGTGAATGTGAAGTAATTGACTGAACTTCTGTGTTTGATACAAGGCATTCACACATGTGCTAAACGAATGTATATACAATAATAAAATATATTAACTTTGTGCTATTTCGGTTTATAGCAAATGTGCCAAGTTCATTGTCTTCAGTTTTCAGATATATCTTGTTAATTTTCTTACATTGTGTCTTACAACAGTTGCAGCTATGCTGCAGCTCTGACGACGAGAGTTTTATTCCATCATATTTTAATCGTCTGCCAGGAGATATTTTAATTTGGTATATAGATACACAAAAACACATATATATGTGTATGTATATATGTATGCATGTATGTATGTATGTATGTATGTATGTAAACCAACATGTACAGGTAGATAGGTATGTTTGTATGTATGTGTATATATATATATATATATATATATATATATATATATATATATATATATATATATATATATATTATGCATATATATATATACATATATAATGTTCATATGTGTGTGTATGTGTGTCAATGTGTGTGTATATGAATGTATGTATGCTGGTATATATGTGTGTATGTATTTCGATTAGTCTGATAACTTGGTGTTATGCTTCATATGCTTCAGAACAAAGCGTTAGTCGTGTACAGATCGGCAATAAGAAAATACTCTTACGACTGCATATTACGTACTACTTTCACAGTATGTAATAGGCATTCAAGCTCATCTTTTTCTTGGTCATAAAGTTTTAAGTCACCCACATAAAATAGATGGCTCATGTTCGTGTGAAGTTTTTATGATTCCCTCCTTTGTCTGGAGATACAGAACTTCTTGCCATTTATTCATATATTTTATTATCGTTGCTGCTACGTTGTTCATGTGTTGTATTTCTAGGACCCATATGCGGGGGATACCGTTTAAAGCATTTCGGTAATCGATCCAAGCCATGCTTAAACCCTTTTTTTGTTTCAGTTGTCTTCTGCCATGGCTCTACTGAAATGTGTTTATTTGCCTTTAACCGTATAAAGGACGTTTATGTCATCATCATGACATTTATATCAAGCTTGATTGAAATTAGTGAAAGTTGATCATGTTTGATGCATTTTATTTACTGGGAATTCTGACGTAAATCATGATTTTTGTTTTCACGTTTGTAGTTGAATTTACCTTAAATGACATTGAAAGACTATATTTTCAAAGTTATTGAATGATCCATACATGGCTCTGCATCTGATGAAGCCAAATCTATCCTTAGTAATGGTGGTAATACCGGGAATTTTGAAAAAGGAACATTTGAGTTTGTGAAAAATGTTGATATGATAGAGCAAAATGGTTTTCATTTTTGAAATCAGTACCCCAAAAGTGTGCTAGTAAACATATTTCCAACCCCAGACAGGGGAAACCATATTTCCTAGTTTTCTTAATGCAATCATTTAAGATATTCATGTCGTTTCATGTGGGTTCATTTAAGGCCTTCATATGAATTTTCGTAGATTATATAAATTATCATATAGAGATAATCATGTATATGATGAAATATAATTAATTACAAAAGTCATATATATAAATGTCTATCTATATATGTATGTATGTTTTTATCTATCTATATGTATATGTATGTGTGTGTATATATATATATATATATATATATATATATATATATATATATATATATATATATATATATATATATATATATACATGCACATGTATGTATGTATGTATGTTTGTATTTATGTATCAATGCATGAATATAAATTAAACTTTTGCAGGCTTCTACGAGAAGCCTGCGAACCAAATCAAGCTGTATTAAATAATAATATATGTAACACTTACTCAATGTGTTGAGTGTCTTTTTCTTTCGATTAGCCACTCACTCATACATACATTCGTTCCTACATAAATACATACATACATACATACTTACATACATGTATATATATGTGTATATATATAAATATATATATATATATATATATATATATATATATATATATATATATATATATATATATATATATATATATATATATATATATATATATATATATATATATATATATATGGTATATTGATGTGCGACAACTGGTCTCTATTTATCTGTGACTTTCTTCCTTACTATCCAACCTGTCTATTATTTCTGTATCTTTAATCATTTCTCTATCTTTATTCCTTTCTTGTTTCGTGCACCCATTCTTCTATATTTTCTATCTTTCTCTCCCTCTATCATTCTATCATTATCTGCATTTCTCTCTACTGCTCTGCCACCTATTATTGTATTTCTTTTTTCAGCTTGCCTTTCTAGTTTTTCCTGTCCCCTTTGTCCCTTATTAACTGTCTATCGTTATACTATTTTTCTTTCCACTCTCCCTTTTTCTTCGGATGTGTTTATTTCTAACTTTTTATCCGATCTGCTTTTCTTTGACATCAAAATATACACAAATATGAAAAAGTCAATATTTAAATCATCAAGAGATTCCTCTCGGCGCGTCTTCAAGTTGTAAGGACTTCTGAATTTATGATTAATAAGGGAACCTTAACATATAGCATTTCATATCTCACTGATGTGCATAATTTGTACGGTTTCTTATTACGGACTATGATAAAGTATTCGTGCAGATCGAGTTTTTCGTGCAGTATTTGTACAGACTGAGATTTTGTGTAAAACTTTTTGGGAAAATGTGAGTTACTGGTAGGACATTTTAATAATACAGGTGCCTCCTATTATATGTAAATCTGGCGTTCTTCGAATAGACCTTTTTCAGTATCTTTGCAGTATTGTGTGGTAGAGTGTGATAATTTGATTGCGCTTCTAATCAACAGGTGCTTGAAAAGTGTTTATCTAAAAACCCTAAAATGCTTTTTTGCTGTTGGAAAGAAAAGTTGTTTATGTCCGTGATGGGATCTTTTTGGGAATTCTGTGCAGCATTTTCATTCTACAGTCACTACTCATACCTCTTTTATACGCACGTTTAGTGTGCTAAGTATAGAAATATTAAACAAGAAATTACAATCTCACACACACATATTCTATATACCTATTGATATCTAAATAAATAGTTCACTTTATATATATTTAAGTACTAGGCTCACAAAAATGAGTCCTGGGTTCGATTTGCTCGACTAAAGGCGGTGCTCCAGCATGACCACAGTCAAATTACTGAAACAAGTAAAAGAGTAAAAAGAATAAAAGAGTAATATATATTATATATATATATATATATATCCCATACACACAGCCCCTCGTTCTTCGATCACCATTCTTTCTCCCCCCCCCCTTTGTTATCTCCCCCTTTTCTTAGCTCGCATGTGTAAAATTTCTAACTTCCGGTCAGCCATTACTATGATTGACCGTTGACTGAACACTATTCAATTTTTTTTCTCTGTGTTTTTTCTCCTTGTCTCCGTATTCTTTCTGTTGAAGAGCGTAGCTCGAAACGTCAAAGACTTTCCGTATTCCCGAGCGTCATACTAATACATCCTTTTGTTGTTTACACCACCTGTCCTCGTCTGTTGTTTTTTCGTACATTCTCCTATATATATATATATATATATATATATATAGGACAGACCCATCTCATCAGGCATTGGGAGAAGAGTTCTTCAGAAGATGGGTCCATCCTACGTGCTCACGAATATGGAGTTGAGTAATGCTTATTAAGATATATGTACTTCCTATCAAACGTATTCTATCTACCTGTCTATCTATCTATCTGTCTATCTATCTATCTATCTATCTATCTATCTATCCATCCATCTATCTATCTCTCTGTCTATCTATCTATCTATCTATCTATCTATCTATCTATCTGTCTGTCTGTCTGTCTGTCTGTCTGTCTGTCTGTCTGTCTGTCTGTCTGTCTGTCTTTCTGTCTGTCTGTCTATATATATATCTATTTATCTATCTGTATATATATATATTTATATATATATATATATATATATATATATATATATAGGATTATATATATATAGGATTATAGATATAGGATTATATATATAGAATTATATGTACGTATATATGCATGTATGCAACAGATTATTAACCTTTGTTTCTTTCTATCGATCTCTATGTCGTAACTATGTCTGTCTGACTATCTATGTATATACTATGTTATTCGTGATTTTTGTCTGTGTATCTAACTACCAAACTTTTGGGATTTTTATCCACCAGATCTGTGATGAAGCAACCAAGAGACACTGAAAAGTGGTTACCTTGTTGCCCCTATTTTGTTCAAGAAGTCGCTCTTAAATCAGGTGTTACGCGGACCGGCCGGTTTGTGAATGTTTACGAAACAAAAGATTTAACTCAACAATTTGAGCTAGTAGTTTGTACTAAAGCATCTATTAACAAACCCTGCAGATTCATACCAAAAAATATGAAATCTGTTTGCGTACAACGTTACGCATACCAACACGCTATTGTTACAGAAATGGATTACAGAAGGCTTCACTATGATTTTATAAAAGTCAAAGCAGGTTGTGAATGTGTAGTAACCCACTAAACTGCTATATTTGTTGAAAGTTAGTAACGCTACTTATTTGTAAAGCGAATTTATAAACTACAATAAAACATATCAACTTTTCATTTCATGTCACAACAAAAAGAAAGAATAGTTATTTTACGGTTTCAAGTAAATAAACCATTGCGATTCAGTTGAGGAACTGTTTCCAATGGTTTTTATGAGCCAAGTCAGCTGCCAGCAATTATTTCACTTTAATGCATATTACAATATCTTCATCGTGAGAGGCTACGTTGCCTTCTTAACGTAATGGGAATTAAAGCCGGTTTATATCAATAAAGAAAACCGACAGTCCGACATACATTAGGACGTATACGCACACGCACTCAGATACATACATACGTAAATACATACATACACATACACACACATACGTACGTACATACATACATACATACATGTTGTTGGCACTCCGTCGCTTGCGACGTCGAGAGTTCCAGTTGATCCGATCAACGGAACAGCCTGCTCGTGAAATTAACGTGCAAGTGGCTGAGCACTCCACAGACACGTGTACCCTTAACGTAGTTCTCGGGGATATTCAACGTGACACAGTGTGACAAGGCTGACCCTTTGAATTACAGGTACAACAGAAACAGGAAGTAAGAGTGAGAGAAAGTTGTGGTGGAAGAGTACAGCAGGGTTCGCCACCATCCCCTGCCGGAGCCTTGTGGAGCTTTAGGTGTTTTCGCTCAATAAACACTCACAACGCCCGGTCTGGGAATCGAAACCGCGATCCTATGACCGCGAGTTCGCTGCCCTAACCACTGGGCCATTGCGCCTCTACAATACATACATACATACATACATACATACATCTAAGATGTTTAAAACTGTTCCTCCAAGACCGTTGGGAAAATAATAATATAACCACAGAAAAACTAGTTGTGGGAAGAAGGAAGTTTGAGGATGTTCCGAGCAATTGTTGATAAACAAAATTGTAATGTTAGAGGTGTGCAGAGTATAGAAAAAAAGCTGGTTTCAATGCTGTTAGACTATAAGGGAGCCTTTCACTCCGTTCCACACTCGTGGATGTTAGAAGTGCTTCATCTTGCTAAATTGTCAGAGAGCATAATCAAAGTCGTAGCTGACCTGATTTCTTCCAAGGCAACCATCTTGAAGTTAAATATAAGGAGTGTATTGTCACTGGTAAAAGGGGATAGCCTCTCTGTGGCGTTGTTCATACTTTCAACAAACCCCTTTCATTTAGTTGAGGAAGTGTGAATGATTTCTCATTGCTTCACGAAGAGACAGAAATATCAAAATTACCTATTGCGTTTTTTGTGGATGACTTGATACAGTATGTTAGGTATATGCATGAGATAAAACAAGAGCCTTGACCTGGTTACAACATTCCCAAAGGATATGAGGTTGGAGTTTGTCCGGATAAATTTTCCTATTTGGTTGTGAAACGAGGAAAACCTGTAAACCATATTAGCAGCATTTTTCATCAATGATTTAACTGCTTTTCTTATGTCTGATGAAGAATGTTAAGGATGCCTAGGAATAGTATCATTTACAAGGAACGCGTCAATAAAGAATATAACAGCCGATGAGAAAAATATGGATCTCCGAACTCCCTATATTCAATAATTTGAACATTTGACCAATTTGATTGGCTACTTTATGAGATCTGAACCACTGATATGAAAGTCCGAAAGACACTGACCAGCACAAATTATTTTCACATTAATGATAGAGACTGCCTCTATCTAAAAGAAATACAAGGGGACAGAGGCTTAAAATTGATCCAGACTGTCTTTTAGTGTCACATTATATCCCTTTAGCTCCCCTTTTTAACCACCAAGTGCATCCCTTGCCCAAGTTTCTATACATGAAGCATATAACATAAAGTAACTTGGGTAGCAGATCCTCGAGAAACATTCCCTGTCTGATAAACTCGAATATATACCCGTATAAGGAGTATTGGTGGAATGTATCGGTAGAAATCTTAATAGAACGCAAGCTTAATATACTAGACATCGTGATTTGGGACAGATAAGAGAAATTATGTACGGTAGCAGAAATCAACTGCTCAGTGGTTGTCACCATGGTGCTAAAGATAAGCAAGGGCTATCGATGTATGGAAAAATTTACAGCTATCTACCTGGATTACAATTTCTGATTTAAACCCGTAATCATTGGGACACTAGGATATGTAACGAAGTGCCTCTTCACCAGTCTTGAGAAATTATTGTTCTCAAAGTCAGAGAGGAGAAAACTAATTATAAGATTACAGATATGTTATCAATAGAACTGTTAAAATATGTAAAACTTTCGAAACGTTCAGCATTTAAGGATATATACGTATGTCTAGATGTGTAACTATAAGCATAATAATACATAGGTAAAGCAAAACATACAAATCTATACATACATTGCCTCCAAATATTGAACACATACACACGAATATGCCCAAATACCTCGTTAATGTTTAAAATTCCAAATGGAAGTGTCTTGCATCTAGAAATGAAATTATAACATACATACATACATACATACATACATACATACATACATACATACATACATACATACATACATACATACATACATGTTGCATACATGAGGTTGATAACAACATGAAACTTGGGAAGCAGCTCGTTGAGCAGTATTCCGTGTCTGATAACCTTAGATATATACCCAAAGAAGTCGCACGACTCTATTGCAATATTTCATCAGATGAAAGGATGGGCGTACATCAGCAGCAGATGGGCGTACATCAGCACAGATATGTTACCAGAAAGCTCCGGGATGGTAGTAACCTTGATTATCGAAGCAGTCTATCATGGATCAAAACCCAGATTACTAATTTCCATTTTGAAGAGAATACATTTGCAATCCAGGAACAGAAAATGTCGACCAAAAGGGATAGCGATGCAGGAAAAGCACAAAAGGGATAATGTCGCAGGAAAAGCACCCAAATCTGATAATCGATGCAGACTTTGTGGAGTTAACATCGAAGAATGTCACCCACATCATAAGCAGCTGTTCGAAAATGTCATCATGGTATTATCAATCAATGAGACATGATGTTGTATCTAAGTCAGTCACGTATAATGGGATACGTCGGAAGGATAACCCTGAAATCAAAGAAATAAGAACTCATAGTATGGTAGAAGGCATAGCCAGTTATAAAAAGGAGTACTGGTGGAATGTCCCAGTGAAAGTGTCAATAAAATGTAAATGTAATAGACCTGACATAGGGATCTAGGATAAGAAGATCTGTGTACAGTTGCGAAAATCAGCTGTCCAGTGGATGTTAAAATAAAGCTTAAGATAAGCGAAAAAGAAAATACTTATGCTGAAGTATTGAGAAATCTACAGTTATTCCACCCAGATTACAAGTTCAGGTTTATATCTGTAATTATTGGGGCACTTGGATATGTAACATACTGCCTAAGAACCAGTCTTGAGAAATTAGGCTTTTCAAAACCAGAAAAGAGAAAACTGATTGAGTTTGAGTTTGAGGAGGAGAAAACGTTTTACGTGGTGGTGGAGGGACAGAGACCGAATAGTTATATATGCGGGGTAAGGGGACACATGAAGACCCAGTGCCCTTTATTTGAATTCTCGCATAGCGAAAAGGTGGTGGAGAAGAAGCAAGGGAAAGAGCAGACGGAGGAGAGATTGCAAAGAAAGAAAGATAAAATTGAGGAGGATTGTACCCAGGAAGTTAAAGAGAAGAAAAAGAGTGAGGTGAAAGAAAGAAAGGAGGAGAGTGGCGGGTTTGTCAGCCCCCAAAAGAATGAAGAAATCGAAGGGCAAGAGAGAGGAAAAAACAATAGAACTATGCAAATATAAGGGTGCCTTGATAGCGTATGAGAAAAGTGTGGATGCGGAAAGAAAAATTGCGAAATGGAAGGGACTGGTGAGAGCTTCAGCTCTCAGGAAACAGTCTTGAAGCAGATGCGAGCGGTATTATGATACCTAAAGAAAATTATGAGAGATTCATGGATGGATTTAGTGGAAATATAAAAATGGTATAATGGTTTTGGTTGTATGAGATTCTTCGTTCGGTAGTTGAATACGACGCGTTGAAGAGAATGGAATTATCAAAGTAAAAGGACTTTTAATTTGAAAAAAGGAAAAACTGGAAAAACAAATAATATTCTAATGTAAACTTTGTGAAAAAGGGGGAAAAAAAAAAGATTGTCAAAAAAAAAATGTATATATGTAGACTTTTTTTACGCGCGTGCGAGTGTCTATATGTATGTACATATATTCGGCACCACTTAATTAGCAATAATTTAATTATTGAACAGGAAAATATGTTTTGCTTTCAAGAAATACGGTTCAGTTCACGTGACAGAGGAGGCGCGGATCTGTTTACATTGAATCTAAATGATATCTACTTCAGAGGAAATCATCTTTCTTTATGTTGATGAAGCACATTCCGCTCAGTGTCTTATAATAAAATCTGAATTATGATATAACTTCAGCTGAAAGGCAACTCTTCTGACAAAACACGTAAAGAATATGACAAAATAATGATTCATTCCAAACAGCGATGCCTTTCATATAGAGTTTCAAGGGAAGTAATTCATAATTATATCATCCCAAGGGAGATAATTTGAGCAATATTTTTTCTATTGTTTCACTGAATGTCAGTTTAATGTCTTATAAAAGTGACAAATTTACAATTACCTAAATACAGAATGTCAACATATTTACAGTTCATTCACACACACACATACACACACGCACGCGCACACACACACACACATACACACGCACACGCACACACACACACACACACACACACACACACACATACACACACAACTCAGTGGAAGTTTTGTAATAATTAAAAGATAGAAAATACATACATACATGATAGCTGCAACTCGATTTCGATTAAAGGTATCACTTGGTCGTTCTCTTAAATATGAGCAGCACAGATTTGGCCTTTCAGTCCTTCTACGACATTCTGTTTCGTAAAGATGTGGTAGCGATGGGCGCCTCCTTTGATGAACCTTCGTGTAACGTTTCCACTACTCTTGCAAGCACAGATGTCTTACAATTCAGGGTTACCAGTTTGCCTGTCTGAGTGACAATCTCTGATTTCTAAGGCCTACCTTATTTAGATAGACATGTCCATGTAGAGCAGAATTCGTGACAGACGAACTGTACACAGAAAGTTCGCTGTGAGTTAACTAGTAAGTTGGTCAGCATCAAAAAAGGGGACTTCCGGCAGGAGAAGAAAAACACAAGAATGTCAACAGTGAGTGTGAAACGAATCTGAATGAACTAAATAGAAATAAATGGTGACTTAAGCCCTGACGTACGGTAAGTAATAAACCTTTGATAAATGTATTCTCGTCTCCACTAGTTTGTTTGCGTGTAGCCTAACAAAGCTATAACCATATTCGTTACTCATCAAAACCCTTATGAACGTCTCTCTTGAGCTGTTCATGCTCGATACGATTTTGTTCGAATTATCTCTCCCATCATGCATTGCTTTCTTCCACGGTGAAAGATCAAAAGCATAGGTTTCTCATCAATTTTCCGAAATATTGATCTGCTATGGTGTTTAATCGATACAGTATTCTTGGTTAGACGGTCACACTCTATATTAAAGGGCTATATTCTACTGACTGCATCCTCTAAATGTAATAAATGTGTTTAATATAAGACACAGTCATCAACGTTACAGAGTTTAATCTTTATTACAGGACTACGTGTAATGTGACATTGTTATATCTTGTACCAAATGACTATATTCTTGGTTAGACGGTCACAGTCTATATTAACACTTCTGAATAGTTGACACTTCTAAATAGCAATAGTTTCATATCTAAGCATAAACAATATATTTTAATTTTACACCAAGTCGGCCCATTTCCAGTAACAGAAGATGCATATTTCCAGTTGATTGAAAACTTTTAAGACCTATCTACGTCCAAAACATTATTTTTGTTGACGAAATACGCCTATACCAACTAGCGTTTCCTAATCCACACTGACTAATTACGAAATGTGTGTTGTAACGCTGATAATTATTCATCTCCTGAGTCTATCCTTGAATGGTTGGTTGGTCCGGTATCGTCGTTAGGAGTACATCCAATGCGTTTGGGAAAATTTCAGTAAAGGTCCCTTTTATATTTCCAATCTCTTTGGGAAAGCAGTCGAGTACTTGAGGACCTCTGAATATTAGAATGGTAGAATAGAGTGTTTGAACTCTTGAGTTTGGAAAGGGTATATTCGGAAGCTGACACTACCCTCCGGTTCGAGCGTTAAAATTCGCCTTAATGCCGATGTCGGAACATACCCCTCCAGCTGCTGCAGTCAACTTTGTTTTCAATCCTTTCTGTGTACGTGTATGTGTGCCAGCATGTATGCATGTGTGTGTGTGTTTGTGTTGTGGAGCATCAAATGGTCGTGATTGGAGAAACCGTAGCTCATTGAAGTGTAACCAGACGAAGATATTGAGTTGAAGAGTTGAAGGGTCGATTATGTCGACTGCACTAAATGTAATTCTGACTCATTTTATCAACGACATAATATCAAAAAACATAGATGCTCTCGGTGAAAATCGATGTAAAGTAAATAGAAGGATCTATGTTCGACACGGCAATTGAAACTTCCTGGTACAATGCATAGGCACACAGACAAAAGACACAAAAACACATGTACACACACCACCAGAGCACAAACACACATCCACGCACGAGAGCGTGCACAAACAGACACACCCACACGCAGATACACGCGCACACACACCTAAGCCCGCTCTCACACACGCACACACAGATAGATAAACAGACAGACACAGAGACAGACAGTCTCTTACACACACACAAGCGCACACACATATATCAATGTAAACGACCAGACTATCAGATTGTTAAACACGCTAGACAAATCGCTTAACAATTGTTTCTTCGCCATCTTGGCCGAAATCCTCCAACTAAACCGTCTTCCCGTGCTCGTGGAGTTATCCTACACATAGAAATTTAGTCTTGTTGTGACTGAAATAGAATAAGCTTGTTCAACGTCCTTAGCAGTAGTAACAAAGCCCTACACTTAACGACTGGGACGCAAACTTTGTGAATATACAGCGCTTATAAATGAATATATTTCTGTATTTTTTGTGTGATTTGAATGGGAGATAAAATCAAACAACAAAAAGGAAAGACAGAAGTGGTATACTTTGCGAAAGAATTTATTAAGAAGAAATGAAACGTTTCTCAAAGATAAGAATGTCAGGAGTTGTTATTCAGAAGATCCAGTTCAAGTATTCCACAGAGATTTCTCTAAACTTTCAAATTGATTGGTGCTGAAATAGAGAAACATGAGATTTGTAAACAATCATGATTGCTTCACATCTCAAATATTTTTTTCCTCTCTCTCTCACATACAAAGAAATACGTATATATATATATATATATATATATATATATATATATATATATATATATATATATATATATATATATATATATATATATCTATATATACAAATACCCGAAGTATATTTGCTACTTAAATGCAGCCAAACCCTAAGGGTGAATGCTCCTGTAGCTTGTAGCCCTAGGAGAACATCTGCTCCAGCTGGCTATTGACACACATCTGTACTCTGTCGGTATTTGCAAAGGGAAGTCATCCTTCCCATCGTCGATCTGACGTGATTCGCACGGACTCACGTTTCTGGGTATTTACCCTTCGTCAGCGTACGACATTCACAGATCTTCGATGCGAAGGCGTCCCAATGCAAATACATATATACTTTTTCCAGTGACGAAAATTCACTGATCTCGAAAAAGTGTTTTCAGTTGTCCGTCATAGGCCGACGTTGACTGCTGTTGTTGAGTAATAAACTCTGGCCGGTTCGCATGTGGGCTACACATGATCTTGAGCAGCGGAGACATGTCGGAGTACTTTATGCACCTCTTCAGCACATACCTATATCGCAACCGCTGGTTCCACGGCTCTGCGTGTTCTAACGCAGTTCAGCATAAAATAATGCCTTTCGTAGCCTGCTGTCCTCCATCCTACAAACGTGTTCCACCCAGCGCAGTTGTGATGGGGTACTGATGGCCTCCACACTAACTAAAGTACATATATATATATATATATATTTGTGAGTATGGTGCGTGTGTATGTACGTAAGTATACACACACACACACACACACACACACACACACACACACACACACATATATATATTGACAATATAAAAAATAAAATTTACTGCGAAGTAGCAATAGCATTACCTTTAATTCTATAGTAATGATCAACCGCCTTTTAAGACCAACACGTTTCAGTTGCACCGATTAGTAATCGTTGCAATTGCAACCCTACTATAAAACAGTGTAGTGTAATTGGCACAATGAATGGAATCCTGGTGATCGACTGATACGGCTAAAAGGGTACATACGTTCTACAGACGTTTCAGACCAAGACACCTTAGCAAAGATGGGAAGCTTCAAAATACTTTTACGCGAAAATCTTGTCACAATACTAGCTTTACTCATTCATAGCCACACAATACATATTCTAGAGCAGAATTGATAACCTGATCAAATTGCAGCGCTGATTGAAGGACTTGGACAATCTGATAAGATGTCAAGTATTTACAAACAGACTTCAATAGTTTCTACAAACAATAAAATTTAGAAAAGTCTTTAGTTTATCGTCCTTCTGTTACTAGCGATATTGTGTGGCTCTTAACATATTTTTGTGAAAATACTTACCACAAACATTCATCAGTTTTATTGGAACCAACTCTGGGGCCATGCACAGGGAACCACCAATGCAAGATGCGAGACCTGCTAGAGCGCTGAAATGAATCGAAAATAAATACAGTTATTTCGAAGTCGAGAATCTCAAACAATAATCGAATGGTAGATCACTGAACTGCGTTATTTCATCAGTTCAATGATATAAAATGAAATGTTTAGTGCGATAATCAATAAGCTTATTGTCAATAGAAAGAGATATATCAATAACATTAAAATTATATGATATAGACATGTTTCTTTACTAAGGTCGTTGGTGATTCACAGAAGTCTTTCGTCTTTATGTCCCCTGTGGAAAGTTAGTGCGAATATCTTTTGGCTGGGGCGGTGGTGGAGATAATCATTCACCTTCCTTAATACTCATATGTATATGTGAGTATTACAGTCGATTGTTGTTATCATTTGAATATGTTGTGGACACACTTTCCCAAAGATTTCTTGCAAATATTGATTATGCAGTTCATCTTATGTAGCCAATCTCCAGCTTAACGAAACGTACATATGATGTTGTCCCTTATAAACACTTTCCAATGCTTTCTTTTGTTGTCTACATATTATTTATGTAAAACATCATACTGGATTTCAGATACAATTACAACACAAGAGCTGATATTCATATGGTCGGCTTAATACTGGTTGTTAAACAATTTGCGGATTAAATTATACAAGACAAACATATCCGTACACACGCATACACACACACACACACACACACACACATACAGTCATGCACACAAACACACATGCACACACACAAATAAACACACATGCACACATAAAGTAAATCTACAATGATTTTCCAGAATGTGCGAATTGTGTCGCTGGGTTATCCGTTGCGTGATTTTGAGCCTTCCTCGTTTTCTCCGCATTTTGTATTATGTCGAGTGAGCTTTTCCTGAAACGAGCATCTCTCAGATAAAAACTTGAATCTCTCTCTTCTCTATCCTCCTCCTCCTTTCTCTCTCCTTGTCTCTCACACACACACAAACACACGAGGACATTAACCCAAGCACTCACATAGTCATACACAACATGTTCATACATACACATAAGTTAAAAGTAAAACGTTAGTTATAATACACAACAAAATAAATAAAGTATTCTTACATAGCACCACCGGCGGACAAAATTCCCAGACTAGCAGACATTCTCAGAACACATTCGCTAGCTACGTTGGCATCGCAGTTGGGGTCAGCTGAAATAGAAATGAAAATTTGTATGCGCACAGTCGTATATGTATACATTCATACATATATGATTATATACATGTGCATAAGTATGTGTGCTGATAAATACTAAACTATTACATACCGCAAACAGAGTCCATGAATGATGCACCATCTGCGCAGTCTGCTGCCTTCATACAATCAGAAACGCCGGACAAGTCACTGTAATACAATTGCAATAAACATAGTTATTTCCACATTGTATTAAATACGAACATAATGCGTAAATGTGATGTGAAATGTTAAATGTAGTTTGTTTGTCTCAATTGATACTTGTCTCTAGAGTATCATCGTTAACATTATGTTCCAAAAGTTTATGTGTAACCAATAGAATATTTTTCTATTGCAAAACACAAAAAATGTGTTGAAATTGATTTTGACATTATCTCCTCTAATTATTTAAATATCCACACTAATCAGATACGGATAATATATAAACATATACAAGCATACATCCATAAATACATATATGCATGTATGTATGTATGTATGTATGTATGTATGTATGTATGTACGTATGCATGTATGTATGTATGCATGTACGTGCATACATACATATAGATATGCATACATACAAACAAACATACGTGCATACGCACTTCAAACCTAATATAGAAAGGGACACTTTTTCAAATAATAAAAAAAGCCTGTAAACGTTGGCTTACGAGAGATGGGGTCAAAAGCAAAGCTAATAATCAAAAAGTCCTTCCAGAAAGAAATTCATCATCTTACTTGCATAAAGTAGCACGGTCAAAAGCTCTTCCTAATTCGTTAAATTTGCTTACAACACAAGAGAAGGCTACACCTGTATTGCACTCGCCATATACACCTGAAAACAATGAAGAAATAGTTAGAGATGTAAATATTTCTGGGGATATTTTCTGTTCCTACAAATATATAAATACATATGATAATATATTTGTAATAAACTATACGATATTACTAAGAAAATATTCGTTATATATTCACATGATATATACAGAGATTTAAACATCTATTGGATATACTCATACATTAAAATGCTCATCAGTTATATTGGAAGATTAACATATCACATAGACTTATAGACACTTTAAAATATTAATTTGACATATTCACCAATTAAAGATCAATATGTCGATAGATTAAATATTAAAATATATATTTGGATTAATAGGTTACATAAAGGAATGCACGTGTAGAGATTAAATTATGATATTGCATAATTATATACACTAATATCCATGTGTTGTTAAACGTATGTAAATCGGTACTTATGTAGAGGAAACGATTCAAAGTAACATATAATCCAAAAATCTACTGAATAGGGTGGGAATCGATTAAGCTGTCTCTATTAATTGGTGGCTGATCGAATTACAGATTATATCAAAAAATGAAAGACAGACACTCACACAAACGCTCACATATTTAATTTAGGATATTTTTATGAACGGGTTAGTTGGTGGAAGTTGTCTTATTCTCTGCCTTGACTGCCTCCATTTCACGGTCTTTTACTTTTTATACCATTGTCTTGACTCATGTCACCATTCTCATCTGCCCCCTTATAATACACAGATTAATAGTAAATAGAGACATCGACCTAACGAAATAATATCAACAAAGAACATGTTATCTATTAACAATTCTTCATCATCCTCAACGTTTCATCTGTTGTCAATATCTACAAGTACAACTCAACTTTCAGATCAACTGAACGGTGGGTAGTCATTGATTCCAATTTAACAACGTTTAACATTTCGACCGTCTTATTCACCTGAATGGTACTGTTTTGGATGGTGATTCTTCAAACTATAGCACTTCATGTAGGCCTTATCATTCTCACAGCATATCTCGTGTGTATGTAAATGAAACTCTACTTTCATCTCTCTATAATGAATAAATCTATCATTTAACAAGTTATATCATATATTTAGGGACTGGCTAAGCGCATTGCAACGGTTTTCAAATACACATTATTTGTGTATAAAGATATAAAGCAAAATATTATTCAAATTTTGATTCACCTGCAACAAAGAGGGCCGCGATAAGTATATACTTGTACATGTTGAAAGATGTTTTTACTGGTATTTCAGATGGTCTCAGCAGTAGTTCAGTAAGGCGTTGAATAATTATAGTGAAAACGCTCCTTATATTTATAGTTACATATACCTCATTAATATTAATTACATTATTGATTGCTACCAACATATGTGTCCCATACGTTCTGACATTATTTGAACATTAATTAAATTTCATTCAAATATTTCAGTAGAATATTTACACTATAGTCTTGTATTGTTTCTCTTTTGTGTAAATACATATGTAAATAAGTTAATTACCCATCATTCAATGTTCACAATTAAAGTCCCAATACCGTTAGCTTTACTTTATAAACATCTGTCATACTTTTACACCTGAATTAATACTAGTAATATAGATTTTGTTTTTAGAATTCCTTTCAATTTGTAAACTAAGAGTTTCGATATAAATGAATAAAGTTTTGAAATTAAGAACAAAAGCCAAATAAATTATTTCCCTACCTCATTATCATTGACACGTGGTAAAATTGAACTCTGAATAATAAAATAAGAAAGCATACTATCATGCAACTTGACGATTTTGTGATACGGTTTCGATTTTTGGAAAAGCGGCAATGACCATTGGAGCTCAAAAATTTCTCATCAATCTAAAATCGTGGATTAGAGAAGAGTGGTAATATGGTGAGAAATTACAGGCTTTTCTGAAAGGGAAAAATATCCACAAATAAATTAATCAACTAGCGTATGTGGTGTTTTGACCTGCCAATAATAGCAGCGAAATACTGCTCATTCCACATATAAATACTCTTTGGAATAAATACCGTTGTTGATCTAGCTATAGACCTAGCTGTAGACCTAGCTATAGACACCTTTAATTTTCAAAATCTTTTATTTCGTACGCAAAGCGAACAATCGAAATGTAACCGATAGGTAGGACTACATACTTTAGTATTTAGCTGACAGTCCCTTTGCAGTTTTTTTATTCAGAAACTCTTTTTGTCGTTGAACTGATGAGCTTTGTGATTGTCTCTTGTGAAATCTCTGCTCACTTTTCACGCAAAAATCGAATCAATTCAACTTTAGATTTAGGTTTTTGTCGAGTTCTCCGTATAGTTCTATCTAGTATGCTCCAAAGATTTTCAATTGGGTTCATGTCAGGAGATTGACTCGACCAAGGAAGATTTTTGATCCCATTTTCAGTCAGCCATTGCTGATTCCTTTTCGCTGTGTGGCATGGAGTCCCATCTTCCATGAATAAAACTCTTTTTTTGTTATGTTATCTTGTGAATACATCGGATGTAGTCCTTGCTTAAGCATTTCGATGTGTTTATCAGTTTATGGTTCCAATACATTTGATCAGCTCTGAACGACCATTGCTGGTGACAGCTCCCCATGCCATTACAGAGATACCTCCTTGTTTCACAGTCGGCTGGAGTAGTTTCAAATCAAATTCTTGATTAGGAAGCCTCCACGGACAAATACGTCCACTGTCTGAAAATAATGCAAATATAGATTCATCTCAGAAATCACTCTATCCCAAAATGAAGTGGATTTTTCTGACATCTCCTTAGCCCATTTCTTTCATTTTATGATATTAATTGGTTGAAGGAGAGGTGTTCTTCTAGCTGCTCGTCCATAATACCCAAGGTTATGCAGATATGTAACACATGTTCTTGGACTAACTTTGACCTGTTTGCAATCTCAGAAGCCTTCGAACGGGGTTCGTTTTCCACAATTCTCTTCAAACAGCGAAGCTTCCTTTCCGAGGGCTCAGGTCGGCCGGGACGAGAATTTGTTGATTCTTTTCCTTGGCTTATGAATTGCACTATAATTCTATTATTAACAGTAACAAGAGGGATTTGAAGATTTTGGGCAATCTTTCGCTGGCTAAGACCAGCCTCAGTTTGCCCAACAGTACGACCTCTATGAAAATCTAACAGATTTGCTGAATATATATATATATATATATATATATATATATATACATCATTGGAGTTGGCCCCTTTGACTACTACTGTATGATCTCTATCTTTCAGAAAATTATATAGGCACTTCCCTAGTATTCCCATTGGACGGAGATCATGCAGTTTATAACATATTATACGATGATCGACTTCATCGACGACTTTCGGAAAGTTGAGATTTATCCTATCCACATTTGAATGGTTAAGCAAGTGCTTCAGCACCCGGTTATAGTGTTGTAAGAACTACTTCAGTCAGCTATTCCTTCGTCGGAAAGCATTTTGGGTGTTGTGAGAAAGTAATTTTCTTCCAATAACGTGATTAGTTTCCCTCGGATAACTGTTCCATCGTCCCATGGCTTTGCTGACGTGCGAGATTATAGAGATGGCGTACATAGAAAGGGGTGGATTTACAAATGACGCTGACAAATAAATATAAAATCAAAGAGTGTGCTGAGGTATTAGGGCATTAACAATATATTCAAATTCATATATTGCCAACTGAAAAAATATTAGATTCGCACATTCACCTGGAGAAAATTATTTCGTATAATTCCAAATCCATATCAACTGATGTAAGCAATATGAAATAAAAACACCGACAATGATATATTAACGATTACACATAGATTCCTCCTTCACATTATCTTTTATTTTTTCTCTACTACTATTGTCTGTTATGATTCTGAATATTTCCAATGTAGTCGCTGCTCACACTTGAGTATAGAACTATATAAATACAAGTAAAATCTTTCAGAATCACTCTCCTTATCTCTGCACTTTTCTGTAAGAAAACCTGTTAATTAAATTGAGAAGTTTTGAACTCGAAAAGTAGAATTAAAAATTACCTAAATTTAAACTAATTTCATGATTTAATAACGACCACAAGAATGAGTTTTTCTTCAAATTTTATATATGTTTTCAACAAGATTGCGGATTATAAGTGTTTATCTGTTAATCCTTTATAATACTTTCTAATATTTATATGAGCAAAATATTTCTTTTCTAGAATTAAAACCTATCATGTAGAAACAAATTGATATTTCTTAAAATGTATTTAAAGAAAGTATTAAATTAATTAGCTTGTATGAAAATTCATAGGTATATATGCAAAGGGATTTATTGTTCAAAGATTAACGATGACAGATATCATTTTATGAGGAAACAATATT
The DNA here is from genome assembly GCF_046866305.1 of Octopus bimaculoides. Lineage (NCBI taxonomy): Eukaryota > Metazoa > Mollusca > Cephalopoda > Octopoda > Octopodidae > Octopus > Octopus bimaculoides. The sequence continues at coordinate 9,002,671 of NC_142952.1, forward strand.
GAAATAAAATTGAAATATCTTTCATTAAGAATATTAAAATCTTGATGCTTGGACAGTTGGTAAAAGTTAATAAATATCATATATAGATATTCCACCCAATCTGATTTCGAAACCTTAACATTTATTTTGAATAATTGAGAAACATATTAACATCTACTGTGTCACATTTTGTAAAGAATTATTTCAGCTAAAAGAATTATTATTGTAAATAATTTATCAATAACATCTAATTAATGTAATTAAAATCAACTTTCGATAATGAAGAGAAATGAATTTCAATGCCTCAATATAGATTATGAAGAAGACCTTGTCACATATGTTGCACTCTTTTTGTGCATGTCTTTCAAAAGAACATTTCATTCAGAGATATTTCAATGAATAAATTAGCCTATCGATTCAACTTTACACTCTTATAAATATGCTTCGTTGTTGCTTGTAAAACACTCACATCACAACACAGCTGAAGAGATCCTCGCTGAGAAGATAAAAACATATCAAAAATGTTGAGACTTATCGTACTTGTCACCGTCTGCATTGTGGGTAAGTCAGCTTCTATGTCATTCTCTTAGATGATGCTGTTATTGAAATTTAAAGAAGCACTAAGTATCACATGTATATGTTTATTAATCCTGTTGTATATGATTATATATGCAGTTTGTTTATATTGCTTCTGTATAGGTTTTCGTTTCGTAGATGCAATTAATGAAGCAAGCGGCATTAAGAAGACTTGAGAGGCTGATACATATATCAGTTGATCCGTCATCTTCCTTCTAACGAAGCTTCGGTGCCGTCCATATACTATACATTCCCTCTTCCTTCTCTTCATTACACACATATGTAGCGAAGGTGCATGGCCTAGTGGTTAGTGTGCTGGTCTCACAATAGCAAGATTGTGGCTTCGATTTCTGCGCGGAGCGTTGTGTCGTTGAGCAAAACACTTCATTTCACTTTCCTCCGGTCCACTCAGCTACAAATAAGTGGATATACCATAGACTGGAGACCCACATAGCGGGTGGGAACGTTGTGATCCCGATCACTTCCACAGAGTAGCCGTTGTATAAGTTCTAAGACCTGTCTAGCACCATAAGTTGCACAGCCGTTCAGATACGGTAGCTTCGAATGGCAAATGCATTATGAACTTTGGTTGTCAATATTAAGTATTTTGTAACAATGTGAACAAAATTAGTCGACTGTTTGCAATCTTTATGCACGAAACTAAGTATCTTTAGTGTAAGAACTACACTCATTGAAGTTACCAATAGATTGAGGATTAGAAACGTGACACTCGTTGTGCTTTCAAAACATTTTCTTCATCATTATGTATAATATTTTAAAATATATGAAAGAAGAGCGAATTCAAGTGACTTGGAAATGTGTAAATTGGGTTACAGGAAATTCTGAGCCTTTTAGTCGTAATGCGTTAACGAAACAGTAAATTTACATATTGGTTTTGCTCAGTTATCCTTTCTCACTGATTCAAAAAATTTATGCATATATTTATATATGCATACATTGAATAATATATATGAATGCACACACACAAACATACATACGTGATATGTATGGCCGAATGCTTCAACTCGCGTAAATGCAGGCCTACGTTGAAGCCTCTGCATTGTCATTTGGTTAAATGTTATTTCGTACTTGCAGGTCGACCCATAGGGGTTTGGGTAGATGGAAAACGTAGGGATTCGAAACATATAGTCTTGTAACAAACTGATTCATGCTCATTCTGCTTGAGTATTCCGGTAAGGGTACATGCATCCTTGGAATACATAGCCACGTACATATTTATTAAGAAGTACAATTGTCTGATACCCTGAATCCTCACCGTCAAAAAAAGTGTGTGTGTGTGTGTTTGTGTGTGTGTGTGTGTGTGTGTGTGTGTGTGTGTGTATGCATTGTGTGGCTGAGAGTGTATGTGTGTCTTAATATATTAAATAAACATTGTATGTACTTTCATATAGTCATTTATTTAAACTGAACCAAGTCTCTGTTGGTGCAATTGTTAATAAATTGTACGCGGCGGATCACTTCCTGTACACACAATTAAAATTAGAATAACGACAATAGATGGTGCCAATTAGATACAAATATTTCAAAATATCCTTATTTATTTTGTCCAATTAATTCTTACCTTACAGGAGCAAATGCCGCCTGCACGTTTAACGAAATCATGAGTTGTGTACCGAACACTCAATATAATGCCAATGCCTCAAACAAACAGATCTGCAAGTAAATGAATTTCTTGTATACATTGTATCCTTAATGCCTATACATGCACGCATGCATATGAACAAGTCAGAGTGTGTATGTGTGTGTGTGTGTGTGTGTGTCTGTGTGTGTGTGAATGCATATATATATATATATATATATATATATATATATATACATATATATATATATATATATATATATATAAGTTAGTACATTATATATATATATATATATATATATGTATATTTGTATAAGTGTATATATGTATATATATATATATATATATATATATATATATATATATATGTATATTTGTGTAAGTGTATATATATATATATATATATATATATATATATATATATATATATATATATATATATATATGCATATGTATATATATGTATATTTGCTGTATGTAAGTTGCTGCATATAAATGTGTGTGTGTCTATGTGTAATTGTATATATTCTAATAATATTTCCTTGTGCATGTATACATACGTATTTATATAAGGGAGGTGTATATTCATTTTTATGTGTGTGAAAAAGAGGGTTCTGGTACGTATCGACACATGTGCGTGTGCTTCAGTGTGAGTGAGTATGAGTGTTTGTGTGCCTCTATCTGTGTGTGAGCATTTTACTTGATAATTACAGATGTATGCTTGTCTGTATTTGTATGCGCTTTCTCGTTGCAATATTAAGTAATAAAATTTCATTTCTTGTCTTTTGCAGAGCCATTGCCTCAGCTGGTAAATGTCTCGCTGGTATCGGATGCGATTTGAGCGTTGCAAAGTATATTATAACACTCCGGTATATATATATATATATACCGGAGTAAGCACATGAAATGTGCAGTGTGACTGTATCTGTGTGTGAGCATTTTACTTCATAATTACAGATGTATGTGTGTCTGTATTTGTATGCGCGTTCTCGTTGCAATATTAAGCAATAAAATTTCATTTCTTGTCTTTTGCAGAGCCATTGCCTCAGCTGGTAAATGTCTCGCTGGTATCGGATGCGATTTGAGCGTTGCAAAGAAAATGTATATGAAATTATGTGGTGAGTTTTAGGTTCATTTTCTTTCATTAATATGTGTAGATACGGAATAATTTTACATTCTTATCTCTTCCACATGTATACACACATGTGTAGATTATACTCAGACATATATATACATATAATTGTGTGTGGTTGTGTGTGTGTTTGTGTGTGCATATGTATGTGTATGTATATAAATATACATATGTAAACATTGATATGTATATCATCATCATCATCATCATCGTTTAACGTCCGCTTTCCATGCTAGCATGGGTTGGACGATTTGACTGAGGACTGGTGAAACCGGATGGCAACACCAGGCTCCAGTCTGATTTGGCAGAGTTTCTACAGCTGGATTCCCTTCCTAACGCCAACCACTCAGAGAGTGTAGTGGGTGCTTTTACGTGTCACCCGCACGAAAACGGCCACGCTCGAAATGGTGTCTTTTATGTGCCACCCGCACAATGTATATATATATATATATATATATATGTATTATATTTATATATATACATATATATATATGTAATATTATCTTACTGGTTGTAAGAGTTTTCATGTACATGTTTTGTCTGGGTGTAAAATATGGTCTAAAGCAAACGTTCTGCTCAGTACCACACATTTGGTTCTCTTTTGTTTGATCTTAAGCAGTTGAGCATTTCCATTGCTGGCTGACGATATATGCTTCTCTGATAACAAGCAGATTTAGTTGGGGAAGCATCATAGCCATGTCTTGAGAGGAATTCTTTGAAGTTTGAATAATGCACCTGTGGAAACATGGGTGTTTTGTTCAATATTCATAAAACCTTTATTCCGGGACATTTTGTGCAGGATAGGTTCCTCAACTTACAAAAAAGTCTAACTTGGCCCCACCTGCAAGGTCCGGCGTTGTTTATCTGTATATGAAATCAAAAAGTAACGTACACATGGTTGTGATGCATGTGTTTGTTACACCCTTCTCAGAAGTGTAGTCATGATGGGTATATTGGGCTTCGCATATTTGTAACCACAGTGTCCCTTTTAAGTCATGTACTACTCTCTCACTCGTTTATATAATGTTATGGTATAGTCTGTAAATACGTACTCGATTACGGTATAGAGATTAGCCATCTTCAGATTTACCTTCTGCTATTCAGTCGTAGTATTATACACAATACCATTTCTGCGATTGGGCGTATATGTATATATATTACATTATATATATATATATATATATATATATATATATATTTGTGTGTGTGTGTGTATACATGTGTATATATATGTATATACATGTGTGTGTGTGTATACATGTGTGTGTGAGTGTATACATATATGTTCCTGTACTTTGAAATAATTTGGTTTTTGTTACTCATATTCGTCTAGTGATTATTATTGATATTGGAACTATATCCGCTTTCTGTTCTCAAGGTCCTTCAACCAAATGCGACATTAAACAAGCTGCAAAATGCGTATACTTATCTGCACCAGCAGGCGCTGCCGGTTATCAAATGCTGCAAGGGTGAGTTATTATTATTATTATTATCATCATCATCATTATTATTATTATTATTATTATTATTATTATTATTATTATTATTATTAGTTTATGTTTGCCATTTGCTTTACATTTGTTATAATTTTGCTCCATGTCTCATCCAGAATCTTCAAGAGACAACAAGTTAGAAGTTCATGTTGGTGCTTAGGGTGCCATATATTTGGTTTTGTTCATAGTGTTGTTCTAGAGAATGTTTAAGAATCCATAAGGAAATTATGTTTGTTTTAAAACATGAGATTACATAGAAAGTATTTCGCGTAGGATATGGGCAGTTTCCATGAGCACTATCTTTTTAATTTCTGCCAGTTTGGGGTTTCCTGGTATTTGAGCTACGTAGCAATCAACCCTTTTGCTATCATTCCCAGAGCACCTATGACAACAGTTCTTGTTTTAATCTTCAGCTTTCATACCATTATAGAATCGAGCGAGACACCAATTTCCCAGAATACTTAATATGAACATTTTGAAATTTATTTGGCACTGCATTTAATTGTTCCTTTTCCAAACGTACACAGATTGGTCTGTGACATAAAACATGTGTCACCCAGACCTTTGTGTGACAGAAAATCCGAAGTTTCTATTTTTGAAAACGGTGATATGAAACGTAGGAAATTCGGCAGCTATTTCTAGAAGACAACTATATGCGACTTTAACATTCAGTCCGTTCCAATAAAATAATATACCACAACAAAATGCTTTTAGTTTGTCCCAAAGATATAAAACTGAGAAAAAGCAAATAACAATTACCTTACATTTCATATATTCTGTGTTGTGTCTGGTGAGGGTCATTTTCCTTTTGTGCAACAGAATATGCTTCAACGCACGAACTCACATAAAGAATCTTGCAAACCAAATCCATAAACGAAACATATATTTTGTGTTGTTCACTAACAACTTGAGTTTTTCTTCTTTGCTTTTATGCATTCATTTCTTATATTTCTAGTGTTGTGGCTAACTTCAAGACCTGCATGCTTAGCGCCGGTTGCAAAGCCAGTGCAAGCAAAATGTCTAGCCAATTATGTGCTGTAAGTCATATTACTTTATTTGATATTTTAAGTTATCTTGGTTTCTTGCTGAAACGTACTTCAGTTGATATTGCTGTGTTCATTGTTGTTGTTGCTACTACTGCTACTACTACTGTTGTTGATGTTGTTATTTGACATCAACCAAGCTGGAGTAAATCTATAACATGTTGCTGCTGTTGCTATACTTGTGAAACTACCGCCACCTTTTGTTTCTTATCGACACACCAATAACATCAGAAGCAGTCGAAGCACCTTCAACAACGTGTATAAGTATTCATAATACAGTTAAGATATAATATATATATATATATATATATATATATATATATATATATATATATATATATATATATATTACGGAAGATTAACAATTAATATTTATTCGATTTTATATTTATTTTAGACTGTTTAAACGAGCTGAAAGAAACACAACTGAAACACAACTGACATCCCAATTGGATCTTCAAACAATCTTTAAATTTCATCTTCCTTCCGAAACGTTTCTCCAATAAATCTTTGCAAAATTATTTTGTTTTTGCTTCATTTATTTCTTGAATGCCATCAGACAGTTTGGGTTTTAAAAATGGAAAACAATTATCAACTCATTTATAAGGATACTATAATCTAAATAAATGAGTATAGTTTTATGCGTACATACATATATACATTATTGGGGCCCTGGTATATGTAAGACACTACTTAATTACCAATCTTGAGAAATTCGGCTTCCCAAAACCAGAAAGGAGAAAGCTAATTCGAAGACTACAGATGCAATCCATCACTGGAACTGTAAAAATCTGTAGAACTTTCCAGAGGTTTATCATTTAAATATATATATGAGCATGTCTAGATATATGCATAAGAATACACACATAAAGCAAAACATACAGATCTACATATATATATATATATATATATATATATATATATATATATATACGTACGTATATACATACATACATAGATTCAAACAAACAAACATACACTGTTGTTGATGTTGAAATTTCAATGAAGGAGCTTTGAATCTAGGTTAGAAACCGGCTCTTTCTCTATAGGCAAGAAATCTTGAAATAAAACTGAACAATGATATTCATACATACAAGACTGAAGATATTAACCACTTTGTCGCCACCTGTGAGACAATGTCTTCCCGATATTATCTCTTCATGAGACATGAAACTCTGGCTATTATGGTCTGGATCAGGATAAGAAAGAAAAGAGAATATCTACAAAAGATCTGACCATATTGAGACCACTGTGTCAAAAGAACTTTAGTAGAACTTTTCACTTAAAACAATAACCACTTTAAACCACAGTCGGCCACATATTGTTGTGTGGGATCACAAAGAAATGATATGTTCTGTTGTTGAAATCAGCTTCCACTGTCGACATGAATGTGGTTAGAAAAATACAAGAGAAAGAGGATATCTATGGACCATTGATAAAGACATCCGTCTATTGTAAGTCAAGCACCGAATAGAGACTTTCAGCTTCACACCTATTATTAGTACAACAACTGGATACATATCAACCCGTCCGAAGCAAAGTATTGCTGGACTTAGAACCTTGGAGAGAGAATGCAAATCGTTAATATATATATGCTATAAATGATCACGATATTTGAGGTTATATAAATCTGCAAGAGCTTCCTCAGATTCAAAGGAAGACTGTTCAATCAAGATACATTCCTTCAACACATTGGTACCAAGTCGTTGACCGGTAAAAACGTTTAAATTAAAGAGAGAAATAGAACACATTTGTGCGCAAGCGTGTGTGAGTGCGTGATCGTGTGAGTGTGCGTGTACAAGTGTGTATATATATGTATATGCATTCGTGTATATATATATATATATATACACACATAGTTATGGTGCTGGCGCATAATAAACAGTTACCAGGGTAGCAAAATTCACGCAAGTAACAAGGATGTAGCAACCTATTCAAAGGTAGAAACTCCGGGTTAGTGTGCAATAATTTGTATAGTATAAGTAATGTTATTCAAATTCTGATACTTTCGACATATGTTTCGATGATAACATTGGTTTTATTCCAAAGGAATAAACGGTGTAAAATAATGTAATCTACTCAATCGGAAAGAAAGAGAACCAATCTCAACAAGACATTATAACAATTTTGATGACTGCATAAATGATAAACAGAACGCTATTAAATATTTTTAAAAGAACCGTTAGTAGATCTGACGTCAAACGTAGACCATAGGAAGAGAATAGATAAAGAAATAATAAGTAGAGAACAAATAAAGGAGAAATTTAGAGGGATATGTTGGTTGGAAAATGTTCAAAGGCTTAATAGCGTTCTGTTTATGTGCGTATATGTATATCTATGATTAACTGCACGTGCACGTGCACGTATGCGTATCTATGTGATGTTATACTGATATGCACGTTTACACACCAAAAGCTTAGAGAACCGTTAAGAATAAATAATCATATCATGAAATGCTAAAATGTAAACACAATAATTCAAAATTTCTTTAAACAATGGGAATTAATTGACCCATATGGATCTATATTAATTACTTTTCAGTGGGGTATGAGGTAGAAGAGAACTCATCTGCATATATGCATATATATATGCGTGTATATATACATACGTGTGTGTGTGAGTTGTTATGCATGTACGTGAATGTATGAATAGGTGTGCAAGCGTAGACGTTTGTATACATATGGCTATATGCGTGTATCTCTGTGGAAATATGTGGGTGTATGGCTACGTATATATACAGGGTGTCCACAAAGTCTGGGTACAAGGGGTAAATAAAATTATAACATAATTAAATATAAGAGATAATAATTTCTTAAAGTATGTGTTAATCCTTGTGTACCCAGACATTGTGGACACCCTGTATATATATATATATATATATATATATATATATATATATATATATATATATATATATATATGTATGCATATATATATATATATATATATGTATGCATATATATGTGTGTGTGCGCGCGTGTGTGGGTGTACATGCAATGTATATCAATTTTAATAATTCTATTCATACTTTATAAATGTATGTTCCATTCTTTTATTAATTATAAACATAGCTTATTTATATTTAACTTTCCCCTATCATCTCTATTTTATTTTTTTATTGTTCAAATTTTATTTACTCATTCTACTTTATTTGCTTTATCTACTTTATCTATGTAATCAACTTGTTCAAATTTTATTTACTCATTCTACTTTATTTGCTTTATCTACTTTATCTATGTAATCAACTTGTAAATTCCTCGCCCGAGCATATAATAATTCAAATCGTAAACTGTAAAATTCGCTCTTCTTAAATAAATTCATATGCACACACATAACACCCAAATGTACATCTTTTTCATTTGATGATATTATTCTCAAATCACATAAATTTAAATTTGATATTAATTGAATTTAAATTTCATATTAATTGAATTTAAATTTCATATTAATCGAGTATTAATTGAAACGGCTATAAGTGAAAATGATCAATTTGCTGTTAAACATAAACAATTATTAACTTCTCGTTTTGCATTTTCTTTCTTTTAAATGAATATATAAATATAAACTATATGTGTTTTATATATACACCTATTATTTTAAGGAAATACATTCCCCCAAATTACTAGGTATTGAATCAATATTTTATTGGATGATTCCATCCTTTCATGAGGTTAACACAACCGCTAACACCAGGAACCCCTGCACAGATATCACACCCATATTCCTACTGAATATCCGGGGCCTATTACGAACAGGCGGCAAAGACAAGTTCCTATACTTGAAAGACCTAGTAACATGCAATCAAGCAATATGCATGGTGCTTACCGAAACGCATCTAACACCTAATATAGCAGATGCGGAGATAAATATGCCAGAGTATGCCGTACTCCGAACAGACAGAAGGGATAGAAGTCATGGGGGAGTTGCAATGTACATCCGAGAAGATGTCACACCCCTACTACTACTATCACACTCAAACTCTGTATGTGATACTTTAATAGTACACATAAAACAAATTGATGTAGTTGTATGCTCAACATACCGTCCACCAAATATGGCAAAGCAGGAAGGTAAATTTGAGGACAGCCTCAGACGCATAGAAGAGGTCCTGACAAATCTGGACCAACACATCAATATACTTTTCCTAGGCGACTTTAACCTCCCAAATTTTAAACGGCCTGAAGGTCACATCCTCTCTGGGATGTCACTGCATGAACAAAGCCAGGCAAAATCATTGCTAGAACTATCCAACATGCTGTTCATGGAACAAGTGATACTCCAACCAACCAGGGGAAGCAATATTTTAGATCTCTGCTTCACAAACAATGTGAGCCTAATCCATAATGTGAAAATAACGCCCACACCTCTCTCAGATCATAACACTATAGAATTAACTATGTATGGTCCTAGACAACCCACTGACACCCACCCCACCAGGAGGACTCAAGCAATATCCAACCTGAATTTCCACAGGGCGGACTGGAAGTCAATTCGCAGAGAGATTCGAAATCAAAACTGGCATGACAGCCTTTCTATACAAGACAATGACCTCAAACTAAGTCATTTTATGTCAACCATACAAGACATATGCACCAAATACGTGCCATATAGAAAGACCAGCAAACATGCCAATAGAATTCCTAGAGACAGGAAAATCCTTATGAGACACAGAACAAAGGTCTCAAACCAGTTAAATAGAGAACTGGAGGATAGGAAAAAGGCTAAATTAAAACTAACACTATTAGAAATAGAAAACAAAATTAAACTCTCCCATGAAAAGGAGAGAGCAGAGAAGGAGAAGAGAGCAGTAGAAAGCATAAAAACAAACCCCAAGGCTTTCTATAGATTTGCAAAGGAGACTGCTACGGTACAGTATAATATAGGACCCCTATTCCTGCCTAATGGCTCACTGACTGCAGATCCCACATGAATAAGTGAAGTGCTCAGTACACAATTCAAGAGTGTCTTCACTTCTCCTCTGAGTCACATGCAGATAAAGAACCCAGCTGATTTCTTTGACAATAGCACTCAGCAGAAAAAGACTGCATCCATTACCTACATCGACATTGAAGAGGAAGATGTGATAGCTGCCATAAATGAAATGAGCTCAAATTCAGCAACTGGCCCCGATGGTTTCCCAGCTGTCCTCTTAAAGTCGTGTAAACAAGAACTAGCAGGACCACTCCGGATACTCTTCCAGAGTTTCCTTGCAAATGGTAAACTTCCCAAAAAGCTGAAGGAAGGCACCATATGTCCTATCCATAAAGGTGGAAGCAGAGCAGAGGCTGGGAACTACAGGCCCATCTCTCTGACTTCACATCTTAGCAAAGTCATGGAACGAATTGTCAGAAGGAGATTGATTGCGTTCCTAGAAGAAAATGACTTGCTGAATGAGACCCAGCATGGTTTCCGTCCAGGTAGAAGCTGTCTCACGCAGCTCTTGCAGCATTATGACTGGGTCCTGAAGCAGCTACTTGACCATTCAAATGTTGATGTGATATATCTCGACTTTGCAAAAGCCTTTGACAAAGTTGATCATGGCTTGATATGTCACAAGCTGCGAAACCTTGGCATAGCTGGTAAATTAGGAGAGTGGCTGCATGACTTCCTGAATGGTAGAAGTCAGACAGTTGCAGCCAATGGAGAACTATCTAGGGAAACACAAATATTGAGCGGTGTTCCACAAGGAACTGTTCTGGGGCCACTACTGTTCATAGTGGCCCTTCTGGACATGCCCACGGTCACTCGGGGAGCCACTGTCACTAGCTATGCTGATGACACAAAGATATCTCAGGCAATAAAGAATCCTGATGATATTGTAAGCCTGCAGAATGACCTAAATGCAATATATGAGTGGGCAGAGCAAAATAATATGCAGTTCAATGCAAAAAAATTTCAAGTACTGCGCTACAAGACCACAAGCACCTCCCAACTGGCATACACAGGGCCTGGAGGTACTGCAATCCCAGAACCACAAACAGTAAGAGATCTGGGCATCAACATGTGTAGTGATGCATCATTTCACATGCACATTGTCCAGTTGACAGCAAAGTGCAGACAACTGGCAGGGTGGATACTGAGGACATTCCGTACAAGGGATCAAAAAGTCATGTTGACTCTGTGGAAGACATTTGTTCTGAGCCGCCTAGACTATTGCTCTCAGTTGTGGTCACCACACAGTGTTAAGCGGACAGCAGAACTCGAGGCAATTCAGCGACACTATACAAAAAAGATCGCCATAGTCCAACAGATGAACTACAGGGAGCTACTGAAGGCACTAGGTCTCTACTCCCTGGAGCGCAGGCGGGAGAGATATGTAATAATATACATATGGAAAATATTGGAAGGACTGGTGCCAAACTTTGGTATCAAGTACTACAGGAATGCCCGCACGGGTCGCCACTGCATGGTGCCAAAGGTACCGTCCACTGCATCTCACATAAGAACGAGATACTGCAGCAGCCTCTGTTTCAGAGGACCTCAGCTCTTCAATGCCCTGCCAAAACATTTGAGAGACATGCAAGACATGGATACGGAGGTCTTCAAGACAAAACTTGACACTTTCCTCTCCACGGTACCAGACGAACCAATGGCTCGTAATGAGACGCAGTTTAGGGTAGCTATGTCAAATTCTCTTATACACCAGATGTGCCATCAAAACTCTTGATTGGACCATGTCAGGTGGGGGAGAAGAGCCATGAGGAACGTGAAAATCACGGTGGTGCACCAGCATGACCGCAGCTACTTGGCTGAAACACATAAATAAATAAATAAATAAATATATATATATATATATATATATATATATATATATATATATATATATATATATGTATATATGTTATATATATATTATATATCGATATGTTATACATATATTATATATATGTTATATATATATTATACAAACATATATGATATATATATATTATATGCATACATACATACATATATATATATATATATATATATATATATATATATATGTATGTAATATATATACATATGTATATGTGTGTGTAATATATATATATACATATATATATGTAATATATATACGTAGATCTATCTATCTATCTATCTATCTATCTATCTATCTATCTATCTACCTATATATATATATGTAATGTATATACATATGTAATATGTAATATATATATATACATACGTATCTCTCTCTCTCTCTCTCTCTTTATATATATATATATCTATATATCTATATATATATATATATATATATATATATATATATATATATACATATATATACATACATATATATATATATACATATATATACATACATATATATCATATAGGCGCAAGTGTGATTGTGAGATTCCGGGTTCAAAGCACCTGGTTAACTCTACATTACTACACAATAAAACCATAATTCCACTAAATCTGAAATATAAACTTCGTTTAGGCCTTCTTCAAATCATCACCTCTAATATTATTAATAACTCTTCAGTAGTAGTTTAATATGCACTTCATCTGCTATATATGAAAAAAAAATCTGCCAAAGTAATAACTGTAGATCTTTATAAAGGTTCTCAGCAACAGATTCCACAGTACTTCATAACAAATGTAATCTTAGGCGTAAGAGTGGTTGTGTGATAAATAGCGTGCTTACCAACCACATGGTTCCGGGTTCAGTCCCACTGCGTGGCACCTTGGGCAAGTGTCTTCTACTATAGCCTCGGGCCGACCAAAGCATTGTGAGTGGATTTGGTAGACGGAAACTGAAAGAAGCCCATCATGCATATATATATATATATATATATATATATATATATATATATATATATATATATATACATTTATATGTATTTATGTGTGTATATATGTTTGTATGTTTGTGTTTGTCTCCCAACATCGCTTGACAACCGATGTTGGTGTGTTTACGTCCCGGTAACTCATTTTGCCCTTTTTGGATAGACTTGTGACTGGTGACGGAAAATGGATCTTCTATCAAAATGTTAAAAGTCATGAACAGTGGCTTGGTAAAAGGGAAAAAGCTCAACCACAACCGAGAAGGGAACTTCATGGGATAAAGGTTCTTCTCTTTATCTGGTGGGATTGCAAAGGAGTAATTCACTTTGAATTGTTACCACCTAACAATTTCTACCTTTGAATAGGTCGCTACATCCTTGTTACTTGATTGAATTTTGCTACTCTGGTAACAGTTTATTGAATTTTCCGTGTTAACTGTAAACAAAGGATAATTCATTCATCCATTTATATATATATATATATATATATATATATATATATATATATATATATATATATATATATATACAAAATTTTGAATTTAAAAGAGAGTTTTGACGCTAATATCCATTATTATTGAAATTTATAAGACGGATTCTCCCGTTGAAGACGACGTATGATAGTTCAACTTTTGACGAACGACCAGCACAAAAGAATTATTTATAGTGATCAAGTGCTTGTGCCGCACATTAGCTAACTCCCTCCGTCAAATAAACTTTATCTGAACAGGTGCATGGTGTACTGCGTTTCGTGTATAGAAGTGATCGCAAGCGACGTGAGATAAAGTGTTTTACTCAAGAACACAACGCACCGGCCGGTCTATGGTTTGAAACACCACGATCTCGCGATCGTGAGTCTAATTCCCTGACAACTGAGCAATGCGCCCCACCATATATATGTATATATATATATATATATATATATATATATATATATATATATATATATATATATATATATATATATATATATATATATATATATATATATATATATATATATATATATATATATATATATATATATATATACACACACGTACTCGCACACGAACAGAACCACGCACTCTCTCTCTCTCTCTCTCTCTCTCTCACACTCACACACACACGTGCGCACAAATATATTCTATTTCTCTCTTTAATTTAAACGTTTTTACCGGTCAACGACTTGGTACCAATGTGTTGAAGGAATGTATCTTGATTGAACAGTCTTCCTTTGAATCTGAGGAAGCTCTTGCAGATTTATATAACCTCAAATATCGTGATCATTTATAGCATATATATTAACGATTTGCATTCTCTCTCCAAGGTTCTAAGTCCAGCAATACTTTGCTTCGGACGGGTTGATATGTATCCAGTTGTTGTACTAATAATAGGTGTGAAGCTGAAAGTCTCTATTTGGTGCTTGACTTACAATAGACGGATGTCTTTATCAATGGTCCATAGATATCCTCTTTCTCTTGTATTTTTCTAACCACATTCATGTCGACAGTGGAAGCTGATTTCCACAACAGAACATATAATTTCTTTGTGATCCCACACAACAATATGTGGCCGACTGTGGTTTAAATTGGTGATTGTTTTAATTGAAAAGTTCTACTAAAGTTCTTTTGACACAGTGGTCTCAATATGGTCAGATCTTTTGTAGATATTCTCTTTTCTTTCTTATCCTGATCCAGACCATAATAGCCAGAGTTTCATGTCTCATGAAGAGATAATATCGGGAAGACATTGTCTCACAGGTGGCGACAAAGTGGTTAATATCTTCAGTCTTGTATGTATGAATATCATTGTTCAGTTTTATTTCAAGATTTCTTGCCTATAGAAAAAGAGCCGGTTTCTAACCTAGATTCAAAGCTCCTTCATTGAAATTTCAACATCAACAACAGGGTATGTTTGTTTGTTTGTATGTATGTATGTATGTATGTATGTATGTATGTATGTATGTATGTATATACGTACGTATATATATATATGTGTGTGTAGATCTGTATGTTTTGCTTTATGTGTGTATTCTTATGCATATATCTAGACATGCTCATATATATATTTAAATGATAAACTTCTGGAAAGTTCTACAGATTTTTACAGTTCCAGTGATGGATTGCATCTGTAGTCTTCGAATTAGCTTTCTCCTTTCTGGTTTTGGGAAGCCGAATTTCTCAAGATTGGTAATTAGGTAGTGTCTTATATATACCAGGGCCCCAATAATGTATATATGTATGTACGCATAAAACTATACTCATTTTTTAGATTATAGTATCCTTATAAATGAGTTGATAATTGTTTTCCATTTTTAAAACCCAAACTGTCTGATGGCATTGAAGAAATAAATGAAGCAAAAACAAAATAATTTTGCAAAGATTTATTGGAGAAACGTTTCGGAAGGAAGATGAAATTTAAAGATTGTTTGAAGATCCAATTGGGATGTCAGTTGTGTTTCAGTTGTGTTTCTTTCAGCTCGTTTAAACAGTCTAAAATAAATATAAAATCGAATAAATATTAATTGTTAATCTTCCGTAATATATATATATATATATATATATATATATATATATATATATATATTATATCTTAACTGTATTATGAATACTTATACACGTTGTTGAAGGTGCTTCGACTGCTTCTGATGTTATTGGTGTTGATAAGAAACAAAAGGTGGCGGTAGTTTCACAAGTATAGCAACAGCAGCAACATGTTATAGATTTACTCCAGCTTGGTTGATGTCAAATAACAACATCAACAACAGTAGTAGTAGCAGTAGTAGCAACAACAACAATGAACACAGCAACATCAACTGAAGTACGTTTCAGCAAGAAACCAAGATAACTTAAAATATCAAATAAAGTAATATGACTTACAGCACATAATTGGCTAGACATTTTGCTTGCACTGGCTTTGCAACCGGCGCTAAGCATGCAGGTCTTGAAGTTAGCCACAACACTAGAAATATAAGAAATGAATGCATAAAAGCAAAGAAGAAAAACTCAAGTTATTAGTGAACAACACAAAATATATGTTTCGTTTATGGATTTGGTTTGCAAGATTCTTTATGTGAGTTCGTGCGTTGAAGCATATTCTGTTACAGAAAAAGAAAATGACCCTCACCAGACACAACACAGAATATATGAAATGTAAGGTAATTGTTATTTGCTTTTTCTCAGTTTTATATCTTTGGGACAAACTAAAAGCATTTTGTTGTGGTATATTATCTGATTGGGACGGACTAAATGTTAAAGTCGACTATAGTTTTCTTCTAGAAATAGCTGCCGAATTTCCTACGTATCATATCACCGTTTTCAAAAATAGAAACTTCGGATTTCCTGTCACACAAAGGTCTGGGTGACACATGTTGTATGTCACAGACCACTCTGTGTACGTTTGGAAAAGGAACAATTAAATGCAGTGCCAAATAAATTTCAAAATGTTCATATTAAGTATTCTGGGAAATTGGTGTCTCACTCGGTTCTATAATGGTATGAAAGCTGAAGATTAAAACAAGAACTGTTGTCATAGGTGCTCTGGGAATGATAGCAAAAGGGTTGATTGCTACGTAGCTCAAATACCAGGAAACCCCAAACTAGCAGAAATTAAAAAGATAGTGCTCATGGAAACTGCCCATATCCTACGCGAAATTCTTTCTATTTAATCTCATGTTTTAAAACAAACATAATCTTCTTATGGTTTCTTAAACATTCTCTAGAACAACACTATGTACAAAACCAAATATATGGCACTCTAAGCACCAACTTGAACTTCTAACTTGTCTCTTGAAGATTCTGGGTGAGACATGGAGCAAAATTGTAACAAATGTAAAGCAAATGTCAAACATAAAATTATAATAATAATGATAATAATAATAATAATAATAATAATAATGATGATGATAATAATAATAATAATAACTCACCCTTGCAGCATTTGATAACCGGCAGCGCCTGCTGGTGCAGATAAGTATACGCATTTTGCAGCTTGTTTAATGTCGCATTTGGTTGAAGGACCTTGAGAACAGAAAGCGGATATAGTTCCAATATCAATAATAATCACTAGACGAATATGAGTTATAAAAAACCAAATTAGTTCAAAATACAGGAACATATATGTATACACTCACACACACACACATGTATGAAGACACACACATACATGTATATGCACACATACACACACTCACACACAGACACACACACACAAATACACACACACACACATATATATATATATATATAATGTAATATAATACAAGTCATTCCGCGAACGTGGCATTGCATTATATACATATGTACACACACACATACACAGGCACACACAAACAAACACACACACACACACACATACAAACACACACACACATCCTCACACAATTATATGTATATGTCTATGACTATAATCTATACATGTGGAAGAGATCAGAATGCAAAATTATTCCGTATCTACACATATTAATGAAAGAAAATGAACCTAAAACTCACCACATAATTTCATATACATTTTCTTTGCAACGCTCAAATCGCATCCGATACCAGCGAGACATTTACCAGCTGAGGCAATGGCTCTGCAAAAGACAAGAAATGAAATTTTATTGCTTAATATTGCAACGAGAAAGCGCATACAAATACAGACACACATACATCTGTAATTATGAAGTAAAATGCTCACACACAGATACAGTCACACTGCACATTTCATGTGCTTACTCCGGTATATATATATATATATATACCGGAGTGTTATAATATACTAACTTATATATATATATATATATGCATTCACACACACACACACGCCCCCCCACACACACAAACACACACAGACACACACACACATACACACTCTGACTTGTTCATATGCATGCGTGCATGTATAGGCATTAAGGATACAATGTATACAAGAAATTCATTTACTTGCAGATCTGTTTGTTTGAGGCATTGGCATTATATTGAGTGTTCGGTACGCAACCCATGATTTCGTTAAACGTGCAGGCGGCATTTGCTCCTGTAAGGTAAGAATTAATTGGACAAAATAAATAAGGATATTTTGAAATATTTGTATCTAATTGGCACCATCTATTGTCGTTATTCTAATTTTAATTGTGTGTACAGGAAGTGATCCGCCGCGTACAATTTATTAACAATTGCACCAACAGAGACTTGGTTCAGTTTAAATAAATGACTATATGAAAGTACATACAATGTTTATTTAATATATTAAGACACATATACACTCTCAGCCACACAATGCATACACACACACATTCACACACACACACACACACACACATACACACACACACACACACACACACACACACACACACACACACACACACACACACACACACACACACACACTTTTTTTGACGGTGAGGATTCAGGGTATCAGACAATTGTACAACTCAATAAATATGTACGTAGCTATGTATTCCAAGGATGCATGTACACTTACCGGAATACTCAAGCAGAATGAGCATGAATCAGTTTGTTACAAGACTATATGTTTCGAATCCCTACGTTTTCCATCTACCCAAACCCCTATGGGTCGACCTGCAAGTACGAAATAACATTTAACCAAATGACAATGCAGAGGTTTCAACGCAGGCCTGCATCTTTGCGAGTGGAAGCATTCGGCCATACTTATCGCGTATGTATGTTTGTGTGTGTGTGCATTCATAATTATTATTCAATGTATGCATATATAAATATATGCATAAATTTTTTGAATCAGTGAGAAAGGATAACTTAGCAAAACCAATATGTAAATTTACTGTGTCGTTAACGCATTACGACTAAAAGGCTCAGAATTTCCTGTAACCCAATTTACACATTTCCAAGTCACTTGAATTCGCTCTTCTTTCATATATTTTAAAATATTATACATAATGATGAAGAAAATGTTTTGAAAGCACAACGAGTGTCACGTTTCTAATCCTCAATCTATTGGTAACTTCAATGAGTGTAGTTCTTACACTAAAGATACTTAGTTTCGTGCATAAAGATTGCAAACAGTCGACTAATTTTGTTCACATTGTTACAAAATACTTAATATTGACAACCAAAGTTCATAATGCATTTGCCATTCGAAGCTACCGTATCTGAACGGCTGTGCAACTTATGGTGCTAGACAGGTCTTAGAACTTATACAACGGCTACTCTGTGGAAGTGATCGGGATCACAACGTTCCCACCCGCTATGTGGGTCTCCAGTCTATGGTATATCCACTTATTTGTAGCTGAGAGGACCGGAGGAAAGTGAAATGAAGTGTTTTGCTCAACGACACAACGCTCCGCGCAGAAATCGAAGCCACAATCTTGCTATTGTGAGACCAACACACTAACCACTAGGCCATGCACCTTCGCTACATATGTGTGTAATGAAGAGAAGGAAGAGGGAATGTATAGTATATGGACGGCACCGAAGCTTCGTTAGAAGGAAGATGACGGATCAACTGATATATGTATCAGCCTCTCAAGTCTTCTTAATGCCGCTTGCTTCATTAATTGCATCTACGAAACGAAAACCTATACAGAAGCAATATAAACAAACTGCATATATAATCATATACAACAGGATTAATAAACATATACATGTGATACTTAGTGCTTCTTTAAATTTCAATAACAGCATCATCTAAGAGAATGACATAGAAGCTGACTTACCCACAATGCAGACGGTGACAAGTACGATAAGTCTCAACATTTTTGATATGTTTTTATCTTCTCGGCGAGGATCTCTTCAGCTGTGTTGTGATGTGAGTGTTTTACAAGCAACAACGAAGCATATTTATAAGAGTGTAAAGTTGAATCGATAGGCTAATTTATTCATTGAAATATCTCTGAATGAAATGTTCTTTTGAAAGACATGCACAAAAAGAGTGCAACATATGTGACAAGGTCTTCTTCATAATCTATATTGAGGCATTGAAATTCATTTCTCTTCATTATCGAAAGTTGATATTAATTACATTAATTAGATGTTATTGACTAATTATTTACAATAATAATTCTTTTAGCTGAAATAATTCTTTACAAAATGTGACACAGTAGATGTTAATATGTTTCTCAATTATTCAAAATAAATGTTAAGGTTTCGAAATCAGATTGGGTGGAATATCTATATATGATATTTATTAACTTTTACCAACTGTCCTAACATCAAGATTTTAATATTCTTAATGAAAGATATTTCAATTTTATTTCAATATTGTTTCCTCATAAAATGATATCTGTCATCGTTAATCTTTGAACAATAAATCCCTTTGCATATATACCTATAAATGTTCATACAAGTTAATTAATTTAATACTTTCTTTGAATACATTTTAAGAAATATCAATTTGTTTCTACATGATAGGTTTTAATTCTAGAAAAGAAATATTTTGCTCATATAAATATTAGAAAGTATTATAAAGGATTAACAGATAAACACTTATAATCCGCAATCTTGTTGAAAAAATATATAAAATTTGAAGAAAAACTCATTCTTGTGGTCGTTATTAAATCATGAAATTAGTTTAACTTTAGGTAATTTTTAATTCTACTTTTCGAGTTCAAAACTTCTCAATTTAATTAACAGGTTTTCTTACAGAAAAGTGCAGAGATAAGGAGAGTGATTCTGAAAGATTTTACTTGTATTTATATAGTTCTATACTCAAGTGTGAGCAGCGACTACATTGGAAATATTCAGAATCATAACAGACAATAGTAGTAGAGAAAAAATAAAAGATAATGTGAAGGAGGAATCTATGTGTAATCGTTAATATATCATTGTCGGTGTTTTTATTTCATATTGCTTACATCAGTTGATATGGATTTGGAATTATACGAAATAATTTTCTCCAGGTGAATGTGCGAATCTGATATTTTTTCAGTTGGCACTATATGAAGTTGAATATATTGTTAATGCCCTAATACCTCAGCACACTCTTTGATTTTATATTTATTTGTCAGCGTCATTTGTAAATCCAACCCTTTCTATGTAAACCATCTCTCTAATCTCGCACGTCAGCAAAGCCATGGGACGATGGAACGGTTAATCCGAGGGACACTAATCACGTTATTGGAAGAAAATCACTTTCTCACGACACCTAAAATGCTTTCCGACGGAGGAATAGCTGACTGAAGTAGTTCTTACAACACTATAACCGGGTGCTGAAGCACTTGCTTAACCATTCAAATGTGGATAGGATAAATCTCAACTTTCCGAAAGTCGTCGATGAAGTCGATCATGGTATAATATGTTATAAACTGCATGATTTCCGTCCAATGGGAAAACTAGGGAAGTGCCTATATAATTTTCTGAAAGATAGAGATCATACAGTAGTAGGCAACGGGGCCAACTCCAATGATGTATATATATATATATATATGGGAGAATGTACGGAAAAAAAACAACAACAGACGAGGACAGGTGGTGTAAACAACAAAAGGATGTTTGACGCTCGGGAATACAGAAATTCTTTAACGTTTCGAGCTACGCTTTTCAACAGAAAGAATACGGAGAAAACAAGGAGAAAAACACGGAGAAAAAAAGTTGAATGGTGTTTCGTCAGCGATCTATCATGTTTTCCATGATTTGATGAATATCTATATATACATATATATATATATATATATATATATATATATATATATATATATATATATATATTCAGCAAATCTGTAAGATTTTCATAGAGGTCGTATTGTTGGGCAAAGTGAGGCTGGTCTTAGCCAGCGAAAAATTGCCCAAAATCTTCAAATCCCTCTTGTTACTGTTAATAGAATTATAGTGCAATTCATAACCCAAGGAAAAGAATCAACAGATTCGCGTCCCGGCCGACCTGAGCACTCGGAAAGGAAGCTTCGCCGTTTGAAGAGAATTGTGGAAAACGAACCCCGTTCGAAGTCTTCTGACATTGCAAAACAGGTCGAAGTTAGTCTAAGAACGTGTGTTACATATCTGCATATCTGGTCGAGCAGCTAGAAGAAAACCTCTCCTTCAACCAATTAATATCATAAAATGAAAGAAATGGGCTAAGGAGATGTCAGAAAAATCCACTTCATTTTGGGATAGAGTGATTTTCTCAGATGAATCTATATTTGCATTATTTTCAGACAGTGGACGTATTTGTCCGTGGAGGCTTCCCAATCAAGAATTTGATTTGAAACGACTCCAGCCGACTGTGAAACAAGGAGGTATCTCTGTAATGGCATGGGGAGCTGTCACCAGCAATGGTCGTTCAGAGCTGATCAAATGTATTGGAACCATAAACTGATAAACACATCGAAATGCTTAAGCAAGGACTACATCCGATGTATTCACACGATAACAACAAAAAAGAGTTTTTATTCATGGAAGATGAGACTCCATGCCACACAGCGAAAAGGAATCAGCAATGGCTGACTGAAAATGGGATCAAAAATCTTCCTTGGTCGAGTCAATCTCCTGACATGAACCCAATTGAAAATCTTTGGAGCATACTAGATAGAACTATACGGAGAACTCGACAAAAACCTAAATCTAAAGATGAATTGATTCGATTTTTGCCTGAAAAGTGAGCAGAGATTTCACAAGAGACAATCACAAAGCTCATCAGTTCAACCCCAAAAAGAATTTCTGAATAAAAAAAACTTCAAAGGGACTGTCAGCTAAATACTAAAGTATGTAGTCCTACCTATCGGTTACATTTCGATTGTTCGCATTGCGTATGAAATAAAAAATTTTGAAAATTAAAGGTGTCTATAGCTAGGTCTACAGCTAGGTCTATAGCTAGATCAACAACGGTATTTATTCCAAAGAGTATTTATATGTGGAATGAGCAGTATTTCGCTGCTATTATTGGCAGGTCAAAACACCACATACGCTAGTTGATTAATTTATTTGTGGATATTTTTTCCTTTTAGAAAAGCCTGTAATTTCTCACCATATTACCACTATTCTCTAACTCACGGTTTTAGATCGATGAGAAAAGTTTGAGCTCCAATGGTCATTACCGCTTTTCCAAAAATCGAAACCGTATCACAAAATCGTCAAGTTGCATGATAGTATGCTTTCTTATTTTATTATTCAGAGTTCAATTTTACCACCTGTGAATGATAATGAGGTAGGGAAATAATTTATTTGGCTATTGTTCTTAATTTCAAAACTTTATTCATTTAAATCGAAACTCTTAGTTTACAAATTGAAATGAATTCTAAAAACAAAATCTATATTACTAGTATTAATTCAGGTGTAAAAGTATGACAGATGTTTATAAAGTAAAGCTAACGGTATTGGGACTTTAATTGTGAACATTGAATGATGGGTAATTAACATATTTACGTATGTGTTTACACAAAAGAGAAAAAATATAAGACTATAGTGCAAATGTTCTCTTGAAAATATTTGAATGAAATTTAATTAATGTTCAAATAATATCAGAACGTATGGGACACATATGTTGGTAGTAATCAATAAGGTAATTAATATTAATGAGGTATATGTAACTATAAATATAAGGAGCGTTTTCACTATAATTATTCAACGCCTTACTGAACTACTGCTGAGACCATCCGAAATCCCAGTAAAACCATCTTTCAACATGTACAAGTATATACTTATCGCGGCCCTCTTTGTTGCAGGTGAGTCGAAATTTGAATAATATTTTGCTTTATATCTTTTATAATGTGTATTTGAAAACCGTTGCAATGCGCTTAGCCAGTCCCTAAATATATGATATAACTTGTTAAATGATAGATTTATTCATTATAGAGAGATGAAAGTAGAGTTTCATTTACATACACACGAGATATGCTGTGAGAATGATAAGGCCTACATGAAGTGCTATAGTTTGAAGAATCACCATCCAAAACAGTACCATTCAGGTGAATAAGACGGTCGAAATGTTAAACGTTGTTAAATTGGAATCAATGACTACCCACCGTTCAGTTGATCTGAAAGTTGGGTTGTACTTCTAGATATTGACGACAGATGAAACATTGTGGATGATGAAGAATTGTTAATAGATAACATGTTCTTTGTTGATATTATTTCGTAAGGTCGATGTCTCTATTTACTATTAAGCTGTGTATTATAAGGGGACAGATGAAAATGGTGACATGAGTCAAGACAATGGTATAAAAAGTAAAAGACCGTGAAATGGAGACAGTCAAGGCAGAGAATAAGACAACTTCCACCAACTAACCCGTTCATAAAAATATCCTAAATTAAATATGTGATTGTTTGTGTGAGTGTCTGTCTTTCATTTTTTGATGTAATCTGTAATTCGATCAGCCACCAATTAATAGAGACAACTTAATCGATTCCCACCCTATCCAGTAGATTTTTGGATTATATGTTACTTTGAATCGTTTCCTCTACATAAGTACCGATTTACATACGTTTAACAACACATGGATATTAGTGTATATAATTATGCAATATCATAATTTAATCTCTACACGTGCATTCCTTTATGTAACCCATTAATCCAAATATATATTTTAATGTTTAATCTATCGACATATTGATCTTTGGTGAAAATGTCAAATTAATATTTTAAAGTGTCTATAAGTCTATGTGATATGTTAATCTTCCAATATAACTGATGGGCATTTTAATGTATGAGTATATCCAATAGATGTTTAAATCTCTGTATATATCAGGTGAATATATAACGAATATTTTCTTAGTAATATCGTATAGTTTATTACAAATATATTATCATATGTATTTATATATTTGTAGGAACAGAAAATATCCCCAGAAATATTTACATCTCTAACTATTTCTTCATTGTTTTCAGGTGTATATGGCGAGTGCAATACAGGTGTAGCCTTCTCTTGTGTTGTAAGCAAATTTAACGAATTAGGAAGAGCTTTTGACCGTGCTACTTTATGCAAGTAAGATGATGAATTTCTTTCTGGAAGGACTTTTTGATTATTACCTTTGCTTTTGACCCCATGTCTCGTAAGCCAACGTTTACAGGCTTTTTTATTATTTGAAAAAGTGTCCCTTTCTATATTAGGTTTGAAGTGCGTATGCACGTATGTTTGTTTGTATGTATGCATATCTATATGTACGTATGCACGTACATGCATACATACATACATACATACATACATACATACATACATACATACGTACATAAATACATACATACATACATACATACATACATGGGATATATGTAACCTACCAATCTTGAGAACGTGGGCATCTGAAAACCAGAAAGGAGAAAGCTGATTCCAAGACTACAGCCCGAATTCATCAATGGCACTGTAAATATCTGTACAACTTTCCAGACGTTTATCATTTAAGTATATATGTGCTTGTCTAGACATGCAAATATATGGATGAGAATACATAGATGAAACAATACATACAAATTTACACATGTACTGACTCCAAATACTGCACAGATACTATACAGACATGCATGCAAAAATATGTTGTTGAAGTTGCAATGAAAGAGCTTTGGATTTAAGTTAGAAACCGGCTCTTTCTCTATTGGCAAGAATTCTTGAAGTAAAACTGAATAATGACGTACATACATACATAAATACATACATACATACATACATACATACATACATACATACATGCATATATGTATTTATGGATGTATGCTTGTATATGTTTATATATTATCCGTATCTGATTAGTGTGGATATTTAAATAATTAGAGGAGATAATGTCAAAATCAATTTCAACACATTTTTTGTGTTTTGCAATAGAAAAATATTCTATTGGTTACACACAAACTTTTGGAACATAATGTTAACGATGATACTCTAGAGACAAGTATCAATTGAGACAAACAAACTACATTTAACATTTCACATCACATTTACGCATTATGTTCGTATTTAATACAATGTGGAAATAACTATGTTTATTGCAATTGTATTACAGTGACTTGTCCGGCGTTTCTGATTGTATGAAGGCAGCAGACTGCGCAGATGGTGCATCATTCATGGACTCTGTTTGCGGTATGTAATAGTTTAGTATTTATCAGCACACATACTTATGCACATGTATATAATCATATATGTATGAATGTATACATATACGACTGTGCGCATACAAATTTTCATTTCTATTTCAGCTGACCCCAACTGCGATGCCAACGTTGCTAGCGAATGTGTTCTGAGAATGTCTGCTGGTCTGGGAATTTTGTCCGCCGGTGGTGCTGTGTAAGAATACTTTATTTATTTTGTTGTGTATTATAACAATTCACACATTCTGGAAAATCATTGTAGATTTACTTTAAGTGTGCATGTGTGTTTATTTGTGTGTGTGCATGTGTGTTTGTGTGTATGACTGTATGTGTGTGTGAATGCGGGTGTACGGACATGTTTGTCTTGTACAATTTAACCCGCAAATTGTTTAACAACCAGTATTAAGACGACCATATGTATATCGGCTCTTGTGTTGTAATTGTATCTGAAATCCAGTATGATGTTTTACATAAATAGTATGTAGACAACAAAAGAAAGCATTGGAAAGTGTTTATAAGGGACAACGTCATATGTACGTTTCGTTAAGCTGGAGATTGGCTACATAAGATGAACTGCATAATCAATATTTGCAAGAAATCTTTGGGGAAGTGTGTCCACAACATATTCAAATGATAACAACAATCGACTGTAATACTCATATATACATATGAGTATTAAGGAAGGTGAATGATTATCTCCACCACCGCCCCAGCCAAAAGATAATCACACTAACTTTCCACAGGGGACATAAAGACGAAAGACTTCTGTGAATCACCAACGACCTTAGTAAAGAAACATGTCTATATCATATAATTTTAATGTTATTGATATATCTCTTTCTATTGACAATAAGCTTATTGATTATCGCACTAAACATTTCATTTTATATCATTGAACTGATGAAATAACGCAGTTCAGTGATCTACCATTCGATGATTGTTTGAGATTCTCGACTTCGAAATAACTGTATTTATTTTCGATTCATTTCAGCGCTGAAGCAGGTCTCGCATCTTGCATTGGTGGTTCCCTGTGCATGGCCCCAGAGTTGGTTCCAATAAAACTGATGAATGTTTGTGGTAAGTATTTTCACAAAAATATGTTAAGAGCCACACAATATCGCAAGTAACGGAAGAACGATAAACTATTGAAGTCTGTTTGTAAATACTTGACATCATATCAGATTGTCCAAGTCCTTCAATCAGCGCTGCAATTTGATCAGGTTATCAATTCTGCTCTAGAATATGTATTGTTTGGCTATGAATGAGTAAAGCTAGTATTGTGACAAGATTTCCGTGTAAAAGTATTTTGAAGCTTCCCATCTTTGCTAAGGTGTCTTGGTCTGAAAATTCTGTAGGACGTATTTCCCAATTTAGCCGTATCAGTCGATAACCAGGATTCCATTCATTGTGCCAATTACACTACATTTTTTTATAGTAGGGTTGCAATTGCAACGATTACTAATCGGTGCAACTGAAACGTGTTGGTCTTAAAAGGCGGTAGATCATTACTATAGAATTAAAGGTAATGCTATCACTACTTCGCAGTAAATTTTATTTTTTATATTGTCAATATATATATATGTGTGTGTGTGTATACTTACATACATACACGCACCATATACTCACAAATATATATATATATATATATATACATAATTGTTTGTGTGTGTGTGTGTGAGAGAGAGGGAGAGAGAGAGACAGAGAGAGAGAGAGAGAGCGAGAGAGAGAGAGAGAGAGAGAGAGAGAGAGAGAGAGAGAGAATATTTGAGATGTGAAGCAATCAGTATAGGTTACAAATCTCATGTTTCTTTATTTCAGCACCAATCAATTTGAAAGTTTAGAGAAATCTCTGTGGAATACTTGAACTGGATCTTCTGAATAACAACTCCTGACATTCTTATCTTTGAGAAACGTTTCATTTCTTCTTAATAAATTCTTTCGCAAAGTATACCACTTCTGTCTTTCCTTTTTGTTGTTTGATTTTATCTCCCATTCAAATCACACAAAAAATACAGAAATATATTCATTTATAAGCGCTGTATATTCACAAAGTTTGCGTCCCAGTCGTTAAGTGTAGGGCTTTGTTACTACTGCTAAGGACGTTGAACAAGCTTATTCTATTTCAGTCACAACAAGACTAAATTTCTATGTGTAGGATAACTCCACGAGCACGGGAAGACGGTTTAGTTGGAGGATTTCGGCCAAGATGGCGAAGAAACAATTGTTAAGCGATTTGTCTAGCGTGTTTAACAATCTGATAGTCTGGTCGTTTACATTGATATATGTGTGTGCGCTTGTGTGTGTGTAAGAGACTGTCTGTCTCTGTGTCTGTCTGTTTATCTATCTGTGTGTGCGTGTGTGAGAGCGGGCTTAGGTGTGTGTGCGCGTGTATCTGCGTGTGGGTGTGTCTGTTTGTGCACGCTCTCGTGCGTGGATGTGTGTTTGTGCTCTGGTGGTGTGTGTACATGTGTTTTTGTGTCTTTTGTCTGTGTGCCTATGCATTGTACCAGGAAGTTTCAATTGCCGTGTCGAACATAGATCCTTCTATTTACTTTACATCGATTTTCACCGAGAGCATCTTTGTTTTTCGATATTATGTCGTTGATAAAATGAGTCAGAATTACATTTAGTGCAGTCGACATGATCGACACTTGAACTCTTCTACTCAATATCTTCGTCTGGTTACACTTCAATGAGCTACGGTTTCTCCAATCACGACCATTTGTCAACAATGGCCCATCCAAAATGACTTCTAATATTAATCCATATGAAATTAAACGATATATTTGAAATCTGACAACTGGAAACGAATATTTGAACAAAATGCATTTATTTATATACAAAGGTAAACAAAAATTTTAAAGAAATTTACACAACTACGCTGACAGTATCAATTCGTCGATTTATTCGCTCAAAGAAGAGTTTTCTACTTCGAAATTTTACTGATGACTCCTTCAAATAGAACTTGGTACTCCACAACACACACACACACACACACACACACACACACACAGAAAGGATTGAAAACAAAGTTGACTGCAGCAGCTGGAGGGGTATGTTCCGACATCGGCATTAAGGCGAATTTTAATGCTCGAACCGGAGGGTAGTGTCAGCTTCCGAATATACCCTTTCCAAACTCAAGAGTTCAAACACTCTACTCTACCATTCTAATATTCAGAGGTCCTCAAGTACTCAACTGCTTTCCCAAAGAGTTTGGAAATATAAAAGGGACTTTTACTGAAACTTTCCAAAAAGCATTGGATGTTCTCCTAACGACGATACCGGACCAACTAAGCATTCAAGGATACATTCAGGGAAGAGCAGCAATTACAAATTCGATCATTTTTCAATCATAAAAACAACAAACTTAAAAAGCAAAAACAAAAATCGGTGCTCCAGCATGGCCGCAGTCCGGCGACTGAAACCATTGAAAGAATAAAAGAATAGGATCTCACAACATATAGAAATGTAACCAAACACTGTTATTCATTTCGTCCGGCAATGCATGCCAATCTTTTACATTAGTATAGTTAAGGCAAAATACATACAAACATGCAAAATATACTCCGACGTATTCTTCCATTCAGTCGGAAAAGTTGAACTTGGATGTTCCAATGCATATTTGACGTTATCTTTGAATAATGTAAGCAAATTATTGAAGGGCCCTATGTTTGTCAAATTAAATTATAAATATGTGCATTGGATAAACGAATATTCAGTGTCACAGCGTAGATATACTGTGATAAAACACAGCAATAATGCACACCTGATTTATCTCCCTTACATGTAATCTTGATTTATATTCTAGAATTACTTCCCTTGAAACTCCTAGTCTTTTTTAATTCTTTTATTTTGTATCAATTATGTCG
>NC_142952.1:9038088-9053088 GCF_046866305.1 Octopus bimaculoides
CACACATACACAAACACACACACACATACAAAAGCACACACACACACATACACAAACATACATACACAAACACACACACAAGCACACGCTCACATACACAAACACACACACACACGCACGCACGCACGCACGCACGCACGCACGCACAGAGCTTGTATGCTTCAGGATTTCTGAGAAGGTCTTTTATAATCTTTTTAATTTATGTGTAAATTCGCTTAAATTAAACATTTATTAAAACTAGTGTTTATTATTTTCTTTCTTTTCTTTTCCTTGTTTTGTATTTTGTTTGTTTTTTGTTGCTGCTCTTTTTTTTTTTTTCTTTCACTAAAAATAGATTTTAAAAAATACCTCTTTTCTTTCAGCCAAATCCTACGTGTCTGTGTTTGGTGTGAGAATGGCTGTTAGAAGGCGTGTCTACGCCGACTGATTTTATCGATGTTTGTTATTCAAGTTTAACTGAAGTAAACCTTGAATGAGTAGATCTAACATCAAAGACATTCCAGCCACGACCATCCTGTCCTGTCAATTTCTCCTGTTCTAATCTTTTTAAGAGTATATTGTGTGATTTGAGTTGAGAAATATTTAGCTGCTATTTCCAGCTGGTCAGTTTACCCGTGACGTTTCCATCAATTGCTCTTTTATTATTTAGTCCATGACTCAAAGAACTAAACAAAAGATAAAATACTACCGTCGCATTTATCTATTATTTTTACCTGATTTTATTGTTTTAAGATCGAATCCTGCAGAGGTCAGCTTAACTTTTTCTATCCTTCCAGGGATCAATAAAATTTATGTACTAATAAAAATATTTTGAGATTTTGTCTCCGTTAGAAATCAATAGTCCATGTAATTTTGCTAGAATATATTGTTATAATAGGCGCACACACCTCTCTTTCCTTTCCTGAGCGTCCAATAACACTATCCGTATCACGTCCTCTGTTGTTTTTTTTGTTATTGTTTTTTTGAACACATATATATATATATATATATATAGATATATATATATATATATATATATATATATATATATATATATATATATATATATGCATTAAGGTTTCAAAAGTTAGCACAAGGGCAGCAATTTGAGGTGGGGGAGAAAATCGATTACTTCGATCCTAGTATGCGACTGGTACTTATTTTTTCGACTCCGAAAGGTAAAGTTAACCTCGGCAAAATTTGAGCTCGGAACGCAAAGCATCTTGTCCGATGCGCTAATGATTCTACTAGTTCACCGCGCCAAGATTAATGTTATTAAAGAATATATAATAAATATTTTGCCAAAGGATCTCGGTAGGAAATTATCTTAAAGTCTAAGAAAATATAGTTAGAGTTTTCATTTTCTGAAAGGTCCAGTCAATTAGACACCCTACCCTAGTATATGACTAGTGTTGAAATTTAACAGCGCTTCGGCAGGAATTTGGAGGTCGATATTAAATTTGATGTTAAGGTGGAGAGTTGGCCCCTTAATACACTGGACAAAATGCTTATCGGCCCTTTGGCTGTTACTACGTTCCGCCGGGGTCGACTTTGTCTTTCATCCTTTCGGGGTCGATAAAATAAGTACCGGTCGGAAAATAAGTACTCGAGTTGATATAATTGACTACCCCTATCTCCCCAAAATTTCAGGCCTGGTGCCTCTAGCAAATGGGATTTAAAATTTGGCGGGTTAGGGTGTATAAATGTGTCGGACGAAATGTGTTGCGTTTCTGGCTCTTTGTCGTCAGTATCTATTCCGGCTGATTGCGTTCTGAGTTCAAATCCTACCTTAGCTTATTTATCCTTCAGAACTTATATCATATCGATTTGTTAACAAGACACAAGGTCACAGATTAATAGGGAGATGATCTAGCCCTTTATATCGATTCCTGTAGTTGATTGGATCTTGGTTTTATAGAATCCACAGGGATGAAAGACAGTTTTTCTTTGGCAGGATTTGAACTCAGAAGGTAAAGAGCCGTAATACTGCAGACCTTCTACTAATTTTGAATTCTCTACCCTAACACCCTATCTAGTTCTGACCCCAAATGATGTCCAAGTTAATGTCTCCTTTCAGCTCTTTATTTACTCTCCTTACTTTGATGAATAGGGATGGGAAGAATAGAATTCTTCGCGTTACGGAAATACAGATATTCCTTATTACAGATATTCCGACCCCACTCACCCTTATATTTACATGTCATTTCACTTTTCGGGGCAACCCGTTGCGTAACGTGATAACTCATGTCCTCGCAAGGCGAGGGTGTGGGCTTCCGTAACGCGGGGGTATGTGTATCAGTAATATACGGGGGGTCTACTTAATCGATAATCGATCGTACGTTTCACAGTATTCGAACTCAAGAAAGGCGGGTGGACTGGCAAACTCGTCTTCGTGCCGGACAAAATGAATTACGGTTTTCTTTACGCTCCGAGTTCAAATCACGCCTTTCATTCCCTCCAGGTAGGGACGGAAGGCCGATAAAAAATTTACCAACCAACTGTTGGGCGCTGATACAATCAATTGCCTTCTCCTTCCCACGCACGCGCGAAATATATTCGTGACCCATAGTTTTACATTTGGAATCAATGCATTTTTCTCCGGCGGAGCTTTTAACATTCTAAATCAACATAAAACTAATAACATTTAATGACAAGGAAGTAAAAAGCTATATTGTAGTAGCATCAGCTGTGGATTTTATAACAACATTCGTAACAACAACGGCAACAGCAGCAGTAGCAGGAACAATTACAACAGCACCAGCAGCAGTTATCAGCAGTAGCTGAGTTCAGTTTGTTCAAACTAAATCATTTAGCTTTCGTTATTCGTTTGAAGAGCCTCCAGTCTCGTATAGTTCCTACTGTAAAGCGAAGAACAATGGTGAGTACCAGACGAATTTTCTTTGAACACTGTTTCTTCTCCCAGTCTCTGGATCTCGCTTCTCAACCCCACTCACCCTTACATTTACATGTCATTTACTTTTTTTTATTATTTCCTTTTTTTTCTTTTCCTCTGTCATTGATTTTTCTTTTCTTACGTTCGGGTTCCAAATCGTGTAAAAGTCGAACTTTGCAGGGATCGAAAAAAAATAAAGTACCAGTCAAGTACTGGGGTCAATTTAATCGCTTTGCGCCTTTTTCTTTTTAAATCTGCAGTCCCTGTGCCAAAACTTGAAACATTATTATTATTATTATTATTATTATTTTTATTATGTGAGTTCAAATTCCGCCGGGGTCGACTTTGCCTCTCATCCTTTCGGGGTCGATTAAATAAGTACCAGTCATGCACTGGAGTCGATGTGATTGACTTAATCCCTTTCCCCAAACCTGAGGCCTTGTACTTCCAGTAGAAAGGATCATTATTATTATTATCATTATTATTATTAAGAATTGGAGAAGTCACTTGCCCTTGGTGTTTAGGGAGTTCTTGTACGGTTGGGTGCCTCGATTATCCCTAAAGGTCCTTCTGCATCAAGAGGACCATATCACTATCATCTATTTTTCTCGTCTTTTTTCCTTTTACTGTTGTATACTATGTACGCTTCCCTTCTTTCTTGTATTGTATGCTATATATATATATATATATATATATATATATATATATGCGAGTAAAAATAAATACAAAAAAGGTGGGTTTTTTGTACGGTTGTGTATAGAGGAATATATTATTTTGTTTAAAAGAGTTCCAACACTGTGTGTTTTTTATGTTTTATTTATATTCCTGCAGAACCAATGTGGGGTATAGAATATGGAATATATAATATAATATACAATATATAATATAAAATAAAATAAAATAAAAATGGATGGCACCATGAAAGAAAGTATTGAATGTAGATGAAATATTGAGTGTTCAATATAAAGGATCAAATATATAAATATATAAAGGTGACTCGAGTTTCAGCGCTAGTTCCCTTCGTCATGGCCGGTATGACAGAAAGTCTGTCATACCGGCCATGACGAAGGGAAATAGCCCTGAAACTCGAGTCGCCTTTATATATTTATATTTATATATTTATATATTTGATCCTTTATATTGAACACTCAATATTTCATCTACATTCAATACTTTCTTTCATGGTGCCATCAATTTTTATTTTATTTTATTTAATATTATATATTGTATATTATATTATATATTGTATATTCCATATTCTATACCCCACATTGGTTCTGCAGGAATATAAATAAAACATAAAAAACAGACAGTGTTGGAACTCTTTTAAACAAAATAATATATATATATATATATATATATATATATGCATAATTATGATAATAATATTAGGGATAAAAATCCAAATTTACAGGTAAAAATTCAATTTAATTTAATTTATTAAAATTAAATTAAATTTCACAATATATAATATATAAATATATAATTTAGAGAAAAAAACCCACAATTCTTGAATTCTTCCATGAAAATCCACAGTCACATATAGAAAAATTTAATAAGTAAATACACTAAAAAGACCTATAATAAAAATACAAAGTAATAAATATTAAAATAATAATAATAAATATTAAAATAATAATTTGAACTCACATAATAATAATAATAATAATATTTTATTATTTTATTATTTATTAAGAAAACGTATAGTTTATAAATAATAAATAATACAGACCTAACCTCCTGGTAGAATAGGGCCACCAACAAAGGCCAATCAAGAAACTCCGCAGGTCCTGGATCTAAACTCAAGAGCAGATATTTTGGTGGGATGCCATTCGATTATATCGACCTCACTACTCGACTGGTACTTTTATTAATCGATCTCGGAAAAATGAAAATGTAAATTCGACGTCGATCCGCAAAGTCCAAGACGGCGCGATTTGAACTTGGATGGTAAAAAGACGCTACTAAATACAACAAAGTATTTCGTTCACCCACCTCTTTCGATTGTTTGATTGGTTGATTTCGCTAACGGGATTTAATAAAGTTAACGATTTTCAATATAGGGCCAAAGTTGTAAATTTTGAGGGTGTATATGTGTGGGGAATGTATTATGGTGGAAATGTGGCCAAGGCATGGCCAAAAGTTTAAAAAGTTCGCTTCGCAATCACAAGAGACCGGGTTCAATCGATCCTAATGCACGGCATGCTGGGTAGGTGTTTTTTTTTTTTCCATAGCCACGAGACGAACCAAACTTCGTGGGTGAAACTGAATGAGTAGATAGATACTATACAGAAGCTCCACGGGAGGATTGTACCCGTAATTTACCCATTCAACCTTGTGACACACATTATGTCACACTCATTCGGATTGAAGATTACGTTACGGCTACACTCTACGTCTGTGGAATATTCAGCCACTTATACAATAATTCAATTAGTAGGTGACTCAGTCGATCAAACAATTGAACATTCATCCTCAAATACGACTGAGATCTATTTTATTAAACCGCACTCGATGTCTCTCCCCCCCCCCCCACACACACACACCTTTTTTGGTCGCGAATCCACCCTTCTTCCCTAAAACAATGAAAAGCGATGTTTCTATTCACTGGATTCGAAGTAAGAATACGAAACAAAGTAAGGGCGGCGAGCTGGAGAATTGTTAGGACAACGGGCAAAACGCTTAGCGACATTTCGTCTGTCTCCACGTTCTGAGTTCAAATTCCACCAAAGTCGACTTTGCCTTTGATCCTTTCGGGTTCGATAAAAAGAGTACCATTTGAGCACTGGGATTGATGCTATCCACTTAGCCCCTCCTCCGAACTTGTTGGCCTTGTGCCAAAATTTGAAATCAATATGAAGCAGAGTAAGAACCCATAAGGGAAAAAAATAAAAATAAAAAAATAGATTCTAAATGAAGGCCAAGGTCAAGAATTGTGAGGGGAGGGTGTTAGTCGAGATCATCTACCCCAGTACTTCATTGGTACTTTATATATTTTTCGGCCCCGAAAGAATAAAATAAAGACTGGCCTCGGCAGGATTTGAACTCAGAACGTAAAATGCTGGAATAAAACTGCACGACTTTTTTTATATTTCGTTTTTTTTTTGTTTTTTCTGAAGCTCTAACGATTCTACAAGTCGGTCACCAAGAAAGAAAATAAGTAATAAAAATCTATCTTTAAAAATTCTAGTAGGTGGATAGTTGGGTGTCTATTTATGAATTCTGGATTTTCTGTTTCAGAGAGAAAAAAAAAAAAGATATTTGATACGAACCAGGGGTAGTGGGGAAGGGAGCCTATATAATGTCGCTCGAGTTGCTAGAAATAACAGCAAAATCTCCTTTCTCAAATATCATTAAGGAAGGGCAGGGAAGTGCCTGGCTAAAATACATCAGGCAATAAGCTGTTGATGTTAGTATCAAGACAAAATCACACCCTACCGCCACCGAGGACAAAATCCAACCGGACAAATTTTAAACAAAAATATCAACTAATAAATATCTTTAATCTTTTTTATAAAATTTCACTTTCCTAAAATATTTTTATCGTAAAAAAAAAAAACAAGACCCCGGGGGATTTTGTCTGGTGGGGGAGGGGGATTTTGTCCAGCGGGGATTTGGTCCTCGGAGAGATTTTGTCCTCGGAGGAATTTTGTCCTAGTACCGTTGCAGTTACTATTACCACTACTTCTTTTTCGTCTACTACTATTGTCACACACATACGCACACACGTGCACACACAAACACACGTAGTAACAAAAGGAATCACTGCATAATTGCGTGATATGCTAGAAATAACAGCCAAATCACTGTCCTTTCAGACTCAAATCTCACACCTTTCTGTCACGGTGAAATGGCAGAATTTTCAGAGTTCCCCGTAGAATGTCTTGTGTCGTGGTCTTTGTTCCAGCTCCATGGTCCTTGAGTTCTAACCTCACCGAGGTCGACTCAGCCTTTCATCCATTTGGGCCGTCGATAAATAAGATGATACCAGTCACGCACTGGATCATTTTTCTTCAACACTCTTTTTCTCTCTCTCTCTCTCTCTCTCTTTCTCTTTCACTCTCCCTCTCTCAGATTGACATAGAATGAGGGACAGGTTGACATTTAATGTGTATAGGTTGACATCTGGCAAGTGACGGTTTGACAACTAGCGGCGAACAGTTTGACACCTAGCAGGTGTTAATTTCATATCTAGCGGGAAACATTGACATCTGAGGGTGGAAAAGTTTGACATGCGGTGGGGAACAGGTTAACGTTTAACGGATGACAGACTGACATCCGGCAGACGACAGTTTGACATCCGACAGGGAACAAGTTGACATCCATCATGTAACAGTTTGACATATAGCACGGGACAAGTTGACATCTAGTGGGGAACATGATGATGTCTAGGGGAGAACAGGCTGACATCAGGCAGGGAAAACAGGTCTCACATTTAACGAGGGACGGGTCGATATCTGGTGAACAGGTGAGACGAAAACAGCGTGGAATCCTATTATGTGTGTGTCTGTGTGTGTGTGTCTGTGTCTGTGTGTCTGTGTCTGTGTGTCTGTGTCTGTGTGTGTGTGTGTGTGTGTGTGTGTGTGTGTGTGTGTGTGTGGTTGTGTGTCTTTGTGCTTGTGTATGTCACCCACCATTTTAAAACCGGTGTTGTTTTGTTTGTGCCTCCGTAACTTAGCGGTTCGGCAAAACAGTCCAATAAGATAAGTACCAGACTTAAGAGAAAGAAAAGTACCGGCTGAGATCTATTTGTTCGAGTAAAACCCTTCAAGGTGATGCTCCATCATGGCCGCAGTCCAATGACTGAAACAAGTAAAAGATAAAAGAAAAAATATTTTTAGTTGTTTATTTGTATTTATGTTTCTTTATTTGTTAAGGAAGCCCTCATTCAACCTCTTCGCTATACTCCTTTCTTCTTATTGGTCTTAACCAGATTTTCAGGATATCCTCAATCCACAATCAGTTCTTTTCTTCAAAGTGGTTTTCTTTCTTCTGTATCCGATTCCGTTTCCTTAAGTGCTAATCCACAACGTCAGACATGATGCTCACTCAACACTGCCCATTTGACCTTCACCATTGACTTTCACTGTCCGTGTCAAGGTCACTGATTCCTTTAAATCTAATTGCATCTTACATCTGACTGGATCCTAGTTAGCCACACCACCACCACCACTACTCCTACTACCATCACCATCATAATTTTTATTTTCCTTATTATCCAGCGAGCTAGCAGAATCGTTAGCACGCCGAGTGAAATGCTTAGCGGTATATCCTCTGCCGCTACGTTCTGAGTTCAAATTCCGCCGAGGTCGACTTTGCCTTTCATCCTTTCGGGGTCGATTAAATAAGTACCAGTTACGCAGAACCCTGCTGTACTCTTTCACCACAACTTTCTTTCACTCTTTCTTCCTATTTCTGTTGTATCTGTATTTCAAAGGGTCAGCCTTGTTACACTCTGTGTCACGCTGAATCTCCCCTGAGAACTACGTTAAGGGTACACGTGTCTGTGGAGTGCTCAGTCACTTGCACGTTAATTTCACGAGCAGGCTGTTTCGTTGATCGGATCAACTGGAGCCCTCGTCGTCGTAACCGACGGAGTGCCAACAAACTTCATTAGAGAAGACCTAGGGTTAAAGAACAACAATAATAACCATTATTTGACAGAAACGGATCTTGACTCAGAAACGATTGGCCGATCAACAAGTTCTGTAAATAGACAACGCCCGACATGCTAAAAATAAGCAAACAAATCTTTCAAATGCAGCCGTAATGTGTTTTTAAAGAAAACAAATAGGAAGTATATTTTAGGTTTTATTTGTTAGTTATTAGGTTCTGGCCGTGCTGGGGCACCGTCTTGAAGGGTTTAGTCAAACAAATTAACCTATGCACTAACGTTTTCGTTTTGTATTAATTTCCCCTTCTATTGGTCTCTATTGCCGAACCGCTAATTTACGGGGACGTAAATAAATGAATATCGGTTTTCAAGCGATGGTAGGACACAACCAAACACATGCTCACACACAACATACATATGCGTACATATATACACGTGCGTGTGTGTGTGTGTGTGTGTGTGTGTGTGTGTGTGTGTGTGTGTGTGTGTGTGTGTGTGTGTGTGTGTGTGCGACGAGCTCCCACGCAGTTTCCGCCTAACAAATTCACTCACAAGACATTGATCGACCCGAGGCTGCAGTGGAAAACCCAAGGTGTCGCGGAGTGGGACTGAACTCAAAACGACGTGGCTGCAAGACAAGCTTCCTAACCACACAGCCATGTCTGTGCCAGTGTGTATATATGCATGCAGGTACGTGTGTGTGTATAGATGTATATGCATGTATATATGTACACATGTATATGTGTATATATATATGTATATGTGTATATATATATATATATATATATATATATATATATATATATATATGGGTACGTATATATGTGTGTGTGTACATATATGCGTATATGTATGTATATACATGTGTGTGTGTGTGTGTGTGTGTGTGTGTGTGTGTGTGAATTGCAATTAAACTTTCGACCGAACGTGTACGTTTATTTTTAGACTGACACGATCAGGTGTATAGCAGGTTCAGAGGTGAGTCAATCGGCCTAGGGTTAAATAACAACAGCGATAAGCTACCGGATCTGTTAGAAAGATAAAGAGTTGAGGCTTGGACATAATTGGGTTTCTGATTCGTCATCGTTACCGTCTTTCTTTCCTTCTTTCTCTCTCTCTCTCTCTCTCTCTGTCGCTTTTGCTCTCTCGCTCTCTCTCTTAAAATATATATATATATATATATGTATATATTGCACAAGCTATCTCTCACACACACACAAACACATATATATATGCACACACACAAACACATATATATATATATATGCACACACACACACACACACACACACACACACATGGACGCATGTATGTACACACAAAGAGAATAAAGTAAAAGCTGGTATATTTACCGGTCACGGCCAGCAGCTGAAAATAACACCCGGAAGTAGAATACAAACGAGTGTGAATATTGTGGGTACGTGTGTTTGTGTGTGTGTACGTATGTATGTATGTATGTATGTATGTATGTGTATGTATGTATGTATGTATTATGAATGTATGTATGAATGCATGTATGTATATATATATATGTCTGTATATATTATATATGTATATATATATATATATATATGGGAGAATATACAAATAATAACAACAGACGAGGACAGGTGGTGTAAATAACAAAAGGATATATTAGTATGACGCTCGGGAATACGGAAAGTCTATACATATATATGTATAAATGTATATATTATATCTATGTGCATATGTAATGTATGTATATATTATATATGTATATACACATATATATGTTTATACGTGTGCATGTACTTGTCTCCGCGGGTATGTATGTATGTATGTACGTGTATCTATATATATATATGCATGTATATATGTACGTATGTGTATATGTATATATGTGAGTATGTACGTATGTATGTGTATGTATGTATATATGTATGTATGTATGTGTATGTATGAATGCATGTATGCATCTATGTAAGTATGTATGTATGTATGTATGTATGTATGTCTACCCTAAAACAGGGGCTTCAGCCCTGTCATGTTCTCATTAGTATTTTACTTCAACCTACAAAACCTCCAGCTGGTTATCCTCCATACAATCTACACCTGTCAGCGAAAAGGCTTTGGGATCCCAGCACATTGACCCGCCTCCTTGAGCTATCGTAAATAATTTAAGGTTGGCTGCGCCCCACCGGGGAGGAGCGAATAAGCTACCGAACGAAACTGTGCGCGCGTGGTTGCTCGAACTTGAAGGAAACAACAATCAAATTTCCCTCAAATCCAACACTGTCGTCTTAATATAGATGAATACATCGGAATAATATAACCTCAGATATGAATTAGAAGATAAAAC
Source organism: Octopus bimaculoides (assembly GCF_046866305.1). Classification (NCBI taxonomy): domain Eukaryota; kingdom Metazoa; phylum Mollusca; class Cephalopoda; order Octopoda; family Octopodidae; genus Octopus; species Octopus bimaculoides. The sequence continues at coordinate 9,048,895 of NC_142952.1, forward strand.
GTGATGGTCACAGCTTGATCGCCAGTGATTATGGATCTTGTCGATCAGTTTGAGAAGGGAAGAATACAGTGGATAAAGCAATGTTGTGATGTAATCCCTCTGGATTCACTGTTAGAATGTTTGAGACGATCTTAAGGCTGTAAGCTGCAAGTTGACCTGGAGTTAAAAAGCGACAAATAAAACTTTCAACCATCGCTAGAATTGATCCTACTATGTTACTGTTACTTATTTTATCAATTACTATGGGATATTTCGGCTCTCATTAAACTTGAACTAGAGCGGAAGTGACGTAACAGACAGAATTCTGCGAAACTTCCGGTCGTCTGTATTCTCTATCATTCGCCGCCATTTCTCAACTTTTTTAGGAAATATATAACGTATGCCTCAATAATATTAGAATGAGACGGGAGCAATGTGAAATGAAATAACTTGTTCAAAGATACTACGCACTACCCAGTCTCGGTATTGAAACCACGACGTTACGCTTGTGAGCTGAATACCATAATCATTATAAATGTAAAAAAAAACTTAAATGAATTGAGAGATTTCTAGATGAATATAAATAGAGTATTACTTTTTTTTACATAGAGAAGACTGACAGTGACTTCGACGTTCAAGTTTAGTTACCTTTGACACATAAAGTCACTGTTAACCATTTCCTTCTCAATATTTCTGTCCATGAAGGCAACGAGCTAGAAGAGTCGTTATCATCCTGGGTGAGATGCTTAGTGGCATTTCGTGTACCTTTACGTTCTGAGTTCAAATTCTGTTGGGGTCCACTTATGCATTTCATCCATTCAGGGTGGGTACAATAAGTACCAGTCGAGCACTGGGGTCGATGCAATTGTCTTACCCCATCCTCAAAACTGCTGGCCTTGTACCAAAATTTGAAAACAATATTTCTGTGTATATATGTATGTATGTATGTATGTATGTATGTATGTAGGTAGGTAGGTAGGTTTATATACGTATATGTACGTATACATTAGCAAGTACATATATGTACATACATTCTACACACACACATACACTTACACACACACATATATATATATATATATATATATATATATATATATATATATATATATATATATATTATCGTTGGACTTTATTACTCCACGTTATTTATTTCAGTGATTTTCTGCGTGAGTTTTAACCATGCTAATTTTTCCCTCCTACCAACTTACGATGATGTACATTAATCTGATATATCTATCTAGTAAATTCTCTCATCTACACTTGTGTAAAAACAAAGTCATTACTCCGCTGAAGAGATTTAGTTAAAAATAGATCAAAACATGTGTGCAGTTGTCTCCCATATCTGCTTGGTGAAATCATTACAATAATATTAGTGATTGAGATAATCCTGTAGTTTCCTCAATACATATGTATTTCTAATTAATTATTTTTATACGCGCTTCAGAAAAGTTAACTAATTAAAGTGATTAGCTGGTCGACTATTCTTTTAAGAAAAGAACCTCGAGGTGAGCGTGTGCGTCTCTGAAACGCGTCTCTCTGAGTTTCTAAACACGTGCGCGCGCAAAAGCACACACACACACACACACACACACACACACACATATACGTTCGCACACACATATACGTACATATAGCTAGCTACATATGCGCGTGCATGCATATATATACATATACACATATACACATATATGTAATGCACACGCATATTACACACACATATAGATATACACATGTGTATGTGTGTGTGAAGATAGATAGATAGATAGATAGATAGATAGATAGATAGATAATCAAATCGTGTAACCATTTTGTTATATAAATGTTGCTAAGCAACTCTACGATACTTTATTTTTTTCCCCAATTTTAAACTATCAAGCTGATTATATTAAAAGGTAAGACAGCATTAATATATTTTATTCAATAGACCATCGAACAATGGCTAAACTACATGTACATAATGCAGGTTATGGTTGGCGAAGGGTAGGATTTCATGAGATGAAAATACCACCAATAGTATTAAATCTCCTATTTGTGAAATAGCGTAGTTTCGAACGCCATGAGTGTATGTTGTGATGTTAAAAACAAAATCGTTTCTTTGTTATTCTCACTAAAGTCCAGCAAGTATTTTATGTAGTGAAAATCTTCACATGTTACGATGTGAGGTCCGGCTGGTCAAAATCGATAGTGTTGACGGACAAAAAAATCTTTTGCCAATTTTTTTATCCTTCTTTTTAATTGTTACTTTACTAATTTCAAATTCTGCCGAGGTCAACTTTACTTTCTCGCCGTTCCGTGTCAAATATAATAAGTATCACTCAAATATTGAATTCGATATAATCGATTATGTCACTCTCACACTCTTACAAATGTCTGTCTTTGTGTCGAAGTAGGAAATCAATGTGTGTGTGTTTGTCTGTTTGAATTTGTACGCATGCGTGTGTGTATGTGAATACAAATATATATATGATCTTTTCAAGCTGATTTTGTGATCACCTATCTCTCACCCTCTCTCTCCCTCTATTTCTCCTCTCTCTCTCCCTCTCTCGCTACACTATATATATGTGTGTGTGTGTGTGTGTGTGTGTGTTTGTTATTCCGTTCAGTTACAATAAAAACATATTTTTTACATTAATCTGTACTTTTCAAGAATACAAATTTATTATTCTTAAACAAGAATATTAATATTTATTGACCAATGACCCCAAAGTTTTCAGATAGTTGGAACATTTTTCTATCGATGGCTTAACTAGCCGAAACTTCGAAGTCGCTGTCAATAATATTCTTAAGAATAATGTGTGTGTGTGTGCGTGTGTGTGTGTGTGTGTGTGTGTGTCTGTGTGTCTGTGTGTGTGTGTGTGTGTGTGTGCGCGTGTGCATTTATACATTTATACATTTTTTCCCTTCCTTTCAAGCGTTATATCAGTAACAACTTTATTAAAATTTGTCCCTCTCGTTTTGTTTTTCCCTTGTTTTTTGTTCATCCACACACAAAACACACACACATATATATACTTGTATATTTATTTACTTATTTGTTTATTTATTTGTTTGTTTATTAGCCGTCATTTGCAACAATGAAAAGCTTTGGATTCGGTCTACGCACCTTTAAACGCTTCCCTGAGGTAAGTTGTTTTGTTAATATTGTTGTTGTTGTTGTTGTTGCTGAATTTACTGTAATTATTCTTCCAGATCTTGTCATGGTAATTGTTGTTGTTTTTCTGTAGTTGTCGCAGTCGTCGTCGTCGTCGTCGTTGTTGTTGTTGTTGTTGTTGTTAGGTCCACTGAGAGAAATTCTTCAAAGCAGAACAAGACATCTTACTTTCCTCTACTCTTGGCAGCAACAGGGAGGAATGTAGTTGTATCACTACTGCATAAATCGCTCTGAGGACTTGGTACTGCAAAAAATGTACAGAAATGTCTAACAAAGAAATGGTCAAAACTATATTATTATTATTATTATTATTGTTATTATATATATATATATATATATATATATAACAATTGAAGGAGATATGTCGATCTGATGAAACATCATTACATATTTAAACGGATTTGATTATTCTTTAAAAAAAAGATGTTCGCGCACTTTGATGTTAGAGAGAAAATACCACACACATAGACGCACACACACACACACACACACACAAACACACAAACACAGAAGCACATTACCTTTGGGATGCTTATATCACGTGGTTCGTCATTTAATAACGGGAACTTGAACATTTTCCAGTTGTCAACTAATTCCTCATACATGGACAGGACAATAATATTGTTGATTAAAATCATGCATTTTGTTAGATATATACGTGTGCGTGCATATATGTTTCTGTGCATGTGCTTGGTGTTTAGGGTGTTAGGCTCTCGATCGTAAGGTCGTGTGTTCGATTGCCAGTGGCGTGCTTTGTCCTGGTACCAGACACTTATTTCACGATGCTCCAATACATTCAACTGGCAAAATTGCGCTGAACCCTGCAGGGAAGTATGTTAAGGATACGCGCTGTAGAGCGCTCAGTCACTTGCCCGTTAATTTCACGGGCAAGCTGTTCCGTTGATCGTACCAAGTGGAACACTCGTCGTCGTAACCGACGGAGTACCAGTTACATATGTACATGTGTGTGTGTGTATAGATAAATAGACAGACAGACAGACAGACAGACAGATAGATAGATAGATAGATAGATAGATAATGTATGTATGTATACAGCCACA
>NC_142952.1:9055588-9058088 GCF_046866305.1 Octopus bimaculoides
ATTATAAAAAATACTCTGTGTGTGTGTGTGGTAAGAAAACCAACGAAAGAAATCAGCACTGCACTCAACAGGGAATTGGAAGCACTTAATAACAGGCTGATTGAAATTCACAATACATAGTGCTTCGCAGGCGTAGATATTATTAATACTGAAATGTTGAGCAGACGAGCCGCCGGCTTATTAAAACATTTCTATAATAAAGCCAATAACATTATCTGCATTTCTGTCTGTATGTGTTTGCCTGTCTACGTGTTTATGTACATGTTTGTATCAGTGTGTGTGTATGTGTAAAGTTTATGTAAGTAAATGTATATATTATATATATTTATGGTGTTAATGATTAATGTTTCTTTTTTGTTCTTCTTCCTTTTCCTCCCAGCTTCTTCCATTGGTGGGTTTCATAACATTTGCCGTAACAATGGGATCGTCTTTCGCTGTGTACAGCTTATTAACGAAACCCGACGTCCGGTAAGATTTTGTCGGTTTTTTTCTCTTTTTTTACATTCGTTTTTTGTTTTTTTGTTGGTATTTTTTCATGAATAATTAAGACAAGGTAACCAATGTATATTATTTACATTATTTACAATTGACGGATATTTGTCTTCATCTTGTTTGTTGTTAACACAACGTTTCGGCTGATATACCCTCCAGCCTTCATCAGGTGTCTTGGGGAAATTTCGAACCTGGGTTCTCATTCCTAAGGTATTTTTCGAGGTTCACCATAGCTATTTCAGACATGTTTTTTTATTTTTTTTTTTTTATCAATGAACAAATCAATTACATCATGTAAAAAAAAAAACACCGTTTTCTTTGGTTGAATTTTAAAATAATAAAGTTTAACATTTAGGATTGTTCAAACAAATAATACAGGAAGTATATTGACTCGATTGTATTGGACCCTGAAAATAATTTTGTGTGTGTGTGTGTGTGTCTGTCAGTCTGTGTTTGTGTGTGTGTGTGTGTGTGTGTGTGTGTGTGTAATTATTTACATGTAGCAAATGAATGACAGAAGAAAATTATTATCAGTTGATATGGCCTTGTATTATCATCATTGCAATGTATGATACCACTTCTTGTTGTATACAGATAATTTTTAGTTCCATAGTCCATCTCGTAGGTAGCTAAGTTCATCTTTAGTTGACTGCTAGAAGAATGGATGAAAGAAGGACCGAGTAAGAGTAAAAGAATTTAGACTAGAAGAGAGGGTAAAAGTTGTGGGGTCACACGATGACAAGCCATATGTGAAGTGAGAAATATATGGAGGTGCTTTTCTTGGAAGGGACCAAGTGAAGAGGTAGAATCCATTTTGGGTTCCGTATTTATATTTTTTCTATCTAAATTAGGTCAGGCTAAATAAAGAGTTTTCTGTCTCTTATCTGCCTGAACCTTATTTAACTTAACAATTTCAACTTAAACAATAGAACTTAACTAAGTGTGGTAGTTGACTCTCATAAACTTCTAAGTGCAAAAGCCGAGAACAATAGGAAAGGTTTCGAATCCTGGTTTAGAATGCTGGAAGTTATTTGCAACATATACGTGTGTGTGTGTGTACGTATATATGCCTGTGTGTAAATGTATATATATATATATAGAGAGAGAGAGAGAGATTCAAGGCTTGAATATGGTACTTATGCGAAGGCACCCGAATATCGCATCCCAAAAGGATGGGTGATTAAAATCAAACAATAAGCAACACGGAATTCAAAAGTGATTGCAGTACGCACGTTTCATGCTACTTCAATTTATTTAAGTAATGTGAGCATTTAAGGTAATGCTCACATTACTTAAATAAATTGAAGTAGCATGAAACGTGCGTACTGCAATCACTTTTGAAATCCGTGTTGCTTATTGTTTGATTTATATATATATATATATATATATATATATATATATATATAAAGAAAACTCCGAATGACCTGTCCTTGTTTCCTTATATCGTCTATCTGGATGTTTTGTCCCTTTCTTGTATCACCTAACTGTCAGGATGTTTTGCGTCCTTGTCCCATTCTGTACTATTTATATATATATATATATATATATATATATATATATATATATATGAGAGAGAGTACTGAAAAGTTCCTGGCTTTGAGTAAAAGAAGATACAGGAGGATCAGTTAATTATGATTCTATTCAACATATTCTCCACTTAGATTCACACATTCATTGTAACGGTCCTTCAGTTATTCTAACCCCTGTAAAAGAACTCGGATGGTTGGGTCTTCAGCCAAGCCTTTCGCGACACCCCTTAAAACCATAAACTTTTCAGCACGTATATGTATATATATATATCCACATATGTATATATATATATATATATACAAAATATTTTTATGGAGGCAACACAGGTGAAGTCTAAAAGAACATAATTAAAATACACTTTCGAAACTTATTTAAATACATATATTCTCTATAAAATGGAAATAAAATTCCAGAATACATAAAGATATATATAAATCAACAAATATCGATGCAATACATAAAACACGATTGAATTTAA
>NC_142952.1:9063088-9083088 GCF_046866305.1 Octopus bimaculoides
TATCGTTCCATGATATCTTCAGTGTTGGTTAATTTCCTTTTCAGAAGCATCAGAGAGTAACCTTTTAATTTAAAGCAGCGCCAAGGCAACGTCTATAAACCTGGCAAGTGGTTTGTTAGCTTGCGCTGCTAAGTTTAGTTTCTAAGAACTCAGAGACAACCCTGGGGCAGTTACTTCACTGCTAACGTAAAAACCAGCGATTTTTTAGTGTCTTCAACGACCAACAGAGTTTATGGAACATTCATGATGCGATTGGACAGATTTCCAATTATATTTTACAACAGCTTTCTTTATAATACATCTTTACCCAAATAATAGTTTCAGAAATTACACAAAAACCATTAAATTCACTTTTTATTTGTTTCTTGTGTTCCTTTGCAGCCTGTTTAACAACACAATTCCACGTAAATTCAAGTAATTAGCCAGAAAAACATGACTCTGTAACAGAAGATTTCTGTTTTTCTTCTGCATATTTGACAGTGGAAGCGATTGTTTATTTATTTATTCATTTATTTATTTATTTATTTATCTCATTGACGTTCAAAATACATCAGAGATACTCAGAGAAAAATATTGAACGCAATAATTCGATGTTATACATTTTTACATACATTTTATTGTTATTATTTAATTGGTTATGGTTTTTTTTCTTTTAAGAATAGATTGATGGGTTGGCAGAAATGGTAAGAAATGATTTTTTTAAAAAATAGCAGAAATGCGAAGAACGCCGAACTCAATGTTACAAAGTTGTAGATTTTGAATTCAAGTTTTATGAAAATTGGCATTCTGTATTTTGTACGTGTAATCCGCTTAGATCGATGTAATTGACAACATAATTTCCCCTTCAGAAAACGGTTCTGTTCTTAGACAAATTGTAATGTATACAATTCATATATATGTATATACGTACATGTGTGCATATATGTGTGTGTGTATGTATGTATGTATATATGTATATATATGTATATATATATATGTTTATATATATGTATATATATGTATATATATATATATATATGTTTATATATATGTATACATATGTGTGTCTGTGTGTATATATATATATATATATATATATATATATATATATGTATATATATGTTTATATGTATATATGTATATATATATGTATATATACATATGTTTATATATATGTTACTTTCTGTTTCCTCCTTGATTTCCCTCTTTTGATGTTGTGGCGCTCATCTGTGTAAAATCGTATAATGGATTGTCGATAATTGTCTGGTGAACTTTTATGAAAAATGGGATGTACATCAGGTAATCGAGGAAATGAATGTAACCCGCTGATGGACGGCTGAGTTTGCTGAGAATCTGAAACGAAACCCAAACCAGACAAACATGTACACTGATGCTATTTAAGTGGTGGTGGGCAGGAATAACATACTTTAATGACACATAAAATGTTTAATCAATCGCGATTACAGCCACGGACCCCTAATCACCTTCGTACTTATATTGTATAAGTAAAAAAAAAGTAAGCACTGTCTCGAACCTCGAGAGCCTTAAGACCGGTTACCCAGTTTTCATGGTGTATAGGAAACTGAGATCACAACATTTCACCCTCAGCGGCCCGCCAGTCCACTGCAGGATAATTCATTTGCAGTCGAGTGGATTAGAGTAACGTGAAATGAAGTGTTTTGGTCTCTGAACATGTATACGATACCATCCCAAAACTCCATCGATAAATTGTGCTAATCAAAAATTCCCTCGAAAGATTCTTTCCCATCTTCAAAACGGGAACCTCAGTAAAGATCGAACTACCATCAATTTTGATCTGCAGTTTCACTCACATGGCTTTTGTTCACCTTAGGTCAAGACACTCGTTCTTGGTGCCGTGCAATGGGATCGACCCAAGAGCAACGAACATGCAAATTTTATGTTTAGCCATACAAGTATGCAAGGAAATACTAATGACAGGATACAATCGTTCGAACGTCCGTTCGGCCAGTAATTTATCAATTTGGACATCCTACGTCTCTAGGTTTAATACATACAAAGATATTAATATAAGCGTGTTACAGGAGAAGGGCGGAAACTGTGGCCACCAGACGAGCGGTAGTGGCTAATGAAGCGCCACTTGTCTAGTAGTAGTTCAGAACGGAAGTAACGTTCAACAACTGCTACTGCTGCTACTACTACTACTACTACTATCACTACTACGACAACTATTAAAACTACTACTACTACTACAACTATTACTACTACTACTAATAATAATAATAATAATAATATTACTGCTGCTAATGATGATGAGGAGAAGGATGCTGGTGAGGATGATGATGATGATATTACTACTACTGCTGCTGTTGCTGCTACTACTACAACTGCTACTACTACTCCTGCAACTACAACACTTATGCCACCACTACTACTACTACGACTAATAATAATAATAATAATAATAATAATAATAATGCTACTACTACTACTGCTGCTGCTGCTACTGCTATTACTATTACTACTGATCCTGTAGCTGGTGTTGCTGCTGCTTCTGCTGTCGTAAACTGAAATCACTTACGGTGGCTGAATCCGTTGTGCTCAGTCGACCAGCAGCCAGTTCAATGTACAACGCCATTGTAGTTGTGACGTCACTTGGTAACAATGTGTCGGTCTGGAGCAGCTGGAACAGTTCCTGTGCAAATGTCACAAAACAAAGCATTAAGGGCAACCGTTTTAACAAATTAAACGCAACATTAATCGTTCCGTAAATGTTTTCTTCCCCTCATACTTAAATATTCTTAATTAGTATATTATTAATGAATTAGCGTTTGTTTGTTGTTGTTTTTTTTCTTTGTTCCATTCACTGCATTGACTATAATGACCGTGAGAATGACCTCCCTGTTGTTGTTGTTGTTGTTGTTGGTACTCCGTCGCTTACGACGTCGAGGGTTCCAGTTGATCCGATCAACGGAACAGCCTGCTCGTGAAATTAACATGCAAGTGGCTGAGCACTCCACAGACACGTGTACCCTTAACGTAGTTCTCGGGGATATTCAGTGTGATGGCCTTAACTTGACTTATCTTTCGAATGGATGGCGTCCCTGAATAATTTCCATCAGTCGTTATGATGGTTACATTTTAAGCTTATTCATGTACATTATTATACATCAAAATGGTGATTCTTTAGTCATTAATTTGACAATTAAGGGGAAATCTAAGCTACGCCGATGGGATTTATTAAGGTAGAATCACCTGTTTTTGCTTTATTTTTTTGTTTTTTGTTTTTTCTTCGTGAACTACGATGACTCTAACTTCATTCTGAAATCACATGATTAATCGATTAATGAACTATTAAAATGGGGAGGGGAGATAACAGAGAGGGACAGAGAAAGAGAAGAGAGAGGAGAAAGAGAAGAGAGAGGAGAAAGAGAAGAGAGAGGAGAAAGAGAAGAGAGAGGAGAAAGAGAAGAGAGAGGAGAAAGAGAAGAGAGAGGAGAAAGGCAGGGAATGAGAAGAGAGATGTGGGAGAGGACTGTGCGATCAGGGCTTCCTGGATCTAAACAACAACAACTACTACTACTACTACTACTACTGCTACTACTACTGCTGCTGCTGCTGCTGCTACTACTACCACTACTATTACTACTAACACAAGAAAAGCAATTGACCAATTGTTGAAATCTGGTGATTAACCGAAGAAGACAATAATGGAATCAAACATTAAATAAACTGAGAAGGAGAGAGAGAGGGAGAGGGAGAGAGAGAGAGACAGAGACAGACAGACAGACAGACAGGCAGGCAGGCAGAGCGAGCGAGCTAGGGTTATTAGTGTCTTCATTTAATCGAATAAGGGAATCGCGGAATAATACATTAAATAAACTAACAGAGGGACTGTAAGAGAGAAAGAAAGGCAGTGTGAGAGAGGGAGAGAGGGAAAGCAAGAAACAGCAAAGGAGAGACAGACATACAGTAAGATATAGAGAGAGAAATTGTAAAGGAGTCAGTGAGAGAAGAGAGGTCACTAGTGTCTTCATTTAACAGAAAGCTATCGAAAATGACATTAATTTAGTTTCACAGAACGATAAGTAATATAAGAGATAAAGAGTTAGCAGGATGTAATGATAATAGATAGCAGATAGAACGACCTAGGAGACTGCAATAAAAATAAATGTAATCTAAAGGTGACTACCATACAGTGTAGGGAAAATTATCGAAGTTTCGCACGCATTCCTTTGTCAAGCAAGAGAAGGAGGAGAATTATAAATGAGATAAATCCGTGTTGCGATACAGAAATGGTAATGGAAGCATGAAAGAGAGAGAAGATCAGGAAGGAATGTTACAGGAGGGTACGAGCAGTCCTAAAATCCAAGCTGTTCCGGTTGTTATTTAGAGTTTCAATGCGTTGAACTGGGAATATGAGCGAAATAAGGAAGATTGACAGGAAAATCCGTAAGCTGCTGACTTGCAATAAGACGCTCCACACAAATGCAGGCGCAGATCGTCTTTGCCTTCCCAGAACTCAAGGAGGTCGAGGCTTGATCCAATTTGAGATCTACAAAACCACCACAAGTGGACTGGCGAAGTATCTTGAAACATCTAACGACTGGATGCTAAAGATCGTTGAAAACTACGAAAGATGTAAGTTTCGTTCTGTTATGAAGGAGAGCAAAATATTTCAAGTGAGTTTATGCATAATACTCAGGTTGAACAGTGTGAAAGAAAATTTATTGTTGCATACAACAATATCTAAGACCCAGACAAAATGCACTTTCTTTTAAAGATATTCTGTGAAGTGTTGTTGTTCAGCCTAGTGAAAAGCTTCGAAGTGATCCGAAATTAGCAGCACTCTGTCAAATATGTTTGTATCCTTAAAATGCCATCAAACATCCAAACTCAATCGTCTAAGACCTGATCATAGAGAAATGTCAAAGCAAGCGAAACCCAAAACGACTAAGACTTGAAGAACTACACTACTAATGAGTCGCCGCTGAAATCATCAGGAGTTGAACGAGTGAGGTGCAGGAACGGAAACGACGCAATCTATAAATTCTTTTTCTATGAACGAAACTCAAACACAAAAACAATGTGTTCAAACAAAATTCAGTTTAAAATAAAGCAACGAGGACAATTGTTAAACAAACTATTTGTAATAGTAATATGATAACTGTTCAGGTTATTAACTCAATTGTTAATGACAGGTCGGTGACCCAGCGTTTTCCCAAATAGGAAGAAACAGATCTTTTTTATTAAACTAAATCATTGTCTGTTTGGTTTTGTTTCCTTTTTTTAAATACATATATATGAGGTGTGTTTCCATCAGTTTCACACTCAGTCGTCATCAAATGACTTATTCCGAGATATTTACATAGTGTCAGTCTGGATTCGAACAAAGAAACTTTATTTCTTAACTGAAAGTAATAACTAATAACGCACTTATCCACTAAGCCACTAGACCATGCATAAGTAAGCGGCTTAGTGGCCGAAAGTACCATTATGGTACTTTTATTTACTGATTGGTGCCTTGTTCGAATATGGTCTAGTACTATGTATATGTTCAGATAGAACCTTATATGTGCTTATTAAGATATAAAACATCTGATGACCATCGAAGATCAAACCAATCGAAATACAGTGTAGAAGTGCCTCTAAATGGATTAATATAAGATTAATGAGCTTAAGAGTCCAAAAATTATCATCTAATTAACAACTGCTCATTTCAGACATGTCACACATTTAATGAGATGGTTTATTGCTAAGTAGGAGTAAATATAGTTGAAATAACTTCTGTGAAAAATGGTTTTAAAAAATGTTACCTTGCTTCGTTTCAGTTTAATGTCGAAGGCTGTGTAATTGGACCTGTCAACCAGGTTTTGGATAAACGGTCTGAAATAATAATAATAATAATAATAATAATAATAATGATGATGATGATGATGATGATGATGATGATGATCCTTTCTACTAAAAGCACAAGGCCTGAAATTTTTGGAGGCGAGAGCTAGTCGATTGCATCGATTACAAATGGGTGCGGCAGCAGTGGCGGCGGTGGCGGCGGCGGCGGCGGCGGCGGCGGCGGCGGTGGTGGTGGTGGTGGTGGTGGTGGTGGTGGTGGTGGTGGTGGTGGTGGTGGTTAGGGCGGCGGCGGCGGCGGTGGAGGCGGAGGCGGCGGAGGCGGCGGAGGCGGAGGCGTCGGAGGCGGCGGAGGCGGCGGAGGCGGCGGAGGCGGCGGAGGCGGCGGAGGCGGCGGAGGCGGCGGCGGCGGAGGCGGCGGCGGCGGAGGCGGCGGCGGCGGCGGCGGCGGCGGCGGCGGCGGCGGCGGCGGCGGCGGCGGCGGCGGCGGAGGCGGCGGCGGCGGCGGCGGCGGAGGCGGTGGTGGCGGCGGCGGCGGCGGCGGCGGTGGTGGCGGCGGCGGCGGCGGTGGTGGCGGCGGCGGCGGCGGCGGCGGCGGCGGCGGCGGCGGCGGCGGCGGCGGCGGCGGCGGCGGCGGCGGCGTTGACTGTAGTAGTGATGAAAGAGGTGGTGATAGGCCTAGTAGAGGTGGTATCATTACTTGTTGTCGTTTATCCTCTCTGTCAGCCCCGATTGATTGGTCAGCCCTATGTCTCACAGGTCGAACTACTTACGGATGAGGCAACACACAAAAACCACAGGGCTGTCTTCCATGTTGCTTCCCGTGTTTGCCACATTTATGTTTATCCGAAGAATTCACCGGACACTTCGACTCTGTATACAATAACGAACCGTATGAAGTGCAGCGTGACATTCTGGTCTGCAGATGCTGCAGTTTCACCAGAGTCCAATCTATTCTCGTTCGTCAGGTTTTATTTTGTTGAAGTAATGTAGAATATGTAAACTAGACACCATGACATGTCTATACTTTTTCACACATACACACACACGCATACACATATTTACACAAATACAGATACACTTACATGCACAGATACACACATGCACACACATATACACGCATAAACACATATAGACACTTACATATACACATATACACATACATATACACACATATACACACATACACACACATTCACATACATAGACACACAGTACACGCATACATATATATATATACACACATACACACATGCGCACACACACACACACATATATATATATATATATACATAGACATATACATATTTACACACACATCAACACATACACACGCGCTCACACAGACACATACAGACATACATGCGCACACATACACACACACACACCACACACAAACACATACATGCTCACGCACACACACATACACATTCACATACATACTTAGAGGGCTTATCAATCAAGATATAATGCTAGCAACAAAAGGGAGAGTGGGAGTGAGGAGGGTGGTAAGTTGGGAGTATTGTTGCTTAGCAACAAATAGCAGAAATTGTTATCTATAACGGGAGTGTTCAATAAGAGACGACAATAATCCATTGTGGAGACGGAAATATCAATCAATGCTTAATTATTTTTAGAAATCATTCTAAATGTGGGAAAATCTAGAAATAATAATAATAATAATAATAATAATAATAATAATAATAATAATAATAATAATAATAATAATAATAATAATAATAATAATAATAATAATAATGATCCTTTCTACTAAAGGCATAAGGCCTGAAATTTTGTGGGGAGGAGACTAGTCAATTACATCGACCCCAGTGTTTCACTGATACTTAATTTACTGACCCCGAAAGGATGAACGGACGGACGGACGGGCAGACAGACAGACAGATATTAGAGGATTTAAGTAAAATTATACAAATGTGTCCGACTGATTAAAAAAATTCTATTTATTTATTTATGCAGCTGAGGATAGCCCTGCATCTAAATTGATGTAATTGATTGCATTGTTCAATTAAATGGAGCCGCTTGAAACGGTCGTACTGCATTACCATAGGATATCCTGTTGCTTATTTTGATTTAAATAGATAGATAGATAGATAGATAGATAGATAGATAGATAGATAGATAGATAGATAGGCAGAGAGATATACAAATATGTACAAAATTATATAAAGACATACATATATGCACACGTGCATGCATACACATATACTATGATATACATGTGCATAAGACACACATACATAATATGTTATATACAAACATACATACACATCCACATGTCTACATCTATGGCAGTTTTGTGCACCTGAATGTACATTCTGCAAATAACCCTTCTTTAATGCATGTCACTCGTAATCTACCAGTGAAATCGTTTAGCCGATTACATAGCTCCGGCTTTATGTGTAACCTAGTAATTTAGTTCATAATTTAGTTCATCTCTATTTGCTATCGGCCACAAATAGGCTTTCATTTATTCATACAATTATTTCTATTTAGTTTGCATTGCAATAAATGAACAAACGCATCGTTCGTTACGGATTTTGTTTTGGTTTTATCTTCTTTTTTTTTCTTTTGGCAAAAGAGCCATTTTTCGATAACGATAGCGACGAGGGAGTGTCTACATAAATCGGGGCAGAGCAAATATCACAAAGGGCTTCGCTCGTGAAGTAACAGGTGACAACAAAACATTCGGACAGTTAGACGATACAAGAAAGGACAGGAAAAAATAAGGACGGGTCATTTGGAGCTTTCAATCTTCAGTCAAGTACCAGATCGTCTTTTCAGTTTCGGCCGGTTACATTCATGCACCCATCTCAAAAAGATGCAGCTTCTAAGAATTTTTTTCTTGAAGTCCCCTCCTTCAAACACTCATACGTCGAAACCGAAAGGAGCGACCATCATTATTTCAAAAGAAGAGTAACTGAAATGGCAGTAACGACAATACGTTCGTATACTAAGTTATTTTAAAATGTTCTTAAAGTATTTCAAAGATATAGAGATTGACAATTCGATTAGGTCCTTGATGACTGCTGTTTATATAAATCAATATGAAGCTTGAACGGAACCAATTGGAGTTGGACGATTCTGTCTGGAGTTTTCCAGAGTCATGCAACAATAACAATAACAACAAGAAGATAAAGCTAAGCAAAAAGCGATATTTCATAAAATGAAACTTACTCTAATTGAGTGACCTTCTCAGAAAGAGCTGATAAAATACAAAACGTTTTAAAATTGATGCGTTTACACTCGGAAAGTTTCAGGATCTGCAAAGGAATATAAATACAAGATATGAAATATAGCAAAAGAATGTGGACATGACGACGGTTAGTTTCATTGCCTTTCTTTAGCACATCGAGCAAAATACTTAGTGACATTTCGTTCGTCTCTACGTTCTGAGTTCCAATTCTGCCATGATCGACTTTATCTTTCATCATTTCGGAGTCGATAAAATAAGTACCAGTTGAGTACTGGGGTCGATGTAATCGATTTACCCCTCTCCCCTCCTCCAAAATTGCTAGCCCTATGCCACAATTTGAAACCATTATCATTGTCTTTCTTTGGCCGGGGAAGGACAAACAGTGTTTTATCTGTCTGGTGGTCCTAGTGGAAGAGGTTGTGAGATGGACCAGATTAAAAGGGTCGAAGACAGACACCTTCCTCTTTAACCAAGCCCTCTTTATCTTTTCCAAGTTTCACTCGAAAAGAAAAGCGAGGGTGAAGAGGGAAGCACCATCCCCCAACAAATTTGTCCATCAAAATGAAATAAGAGTGGCAAGAATAACCCGAATGACAGGGCCCACGATGAGCATGTGCCATTAGACTGAAGGATAACAAAAGAGAGAAGGCACTTGCCTTAATGATCTGGGTAACCTTGGTTTTGTGGAATTCCCACGAGTAGTCCCTCGAAACTCGTCGCCTTTTGGAGAATTATTCATATGTATGTATGCATATATGTCTGTCTTTCTCTCTCTCTCTCTCTATCTTTCTCTCTCTCTTTCTCTCTCTCTCTCTCTCTCTCTCTCTCTCTCTCTATATATATATATATATATATATATATATATAGATAGATAGATAGATAGATAGATAGATAGATAGATAGATAGATAGATAGATAGATAGATAGATCGCTGACCACAACATTTATATTTTTTCTCCTTGTTTCTCTCCTTGCTTCTTTCTGTGTTCCTTTCAGTTGAAGAGCGTAGGCTCGAAACGTCAAAGACTTTCTCTATTCCCGAGCGTTAAACTAATGCATCTGTTTGTTGTTTACACCACTTGTCTTCGTCTGTTGTTGTTTTTTTTTTTTCGTAAATCCTCCCATATATATATATATATATATATATATATATATATATATATATATATATATATATATATATATAAAGTAATTAAGAATGAAATGTCCGATTTCTTTATGCACCAAGTTTGACAGTCATTGTCTTTAACGTTTTATCCTGAACCCAGGACTTGTTGACTGCGCGGCAAATATAAGATAAGGTAAACTTACATAGTATAAGCTATCTGGAGATTCCTTCAATACCAAATTTTTGTTTACTTGTCGAAAGACATTCTCCAAGTCTGAAAAATCCAGTTCCGTGTCCTGAAAATAAAATAAAAAATAGAAAATATATTAGAGACGTCCGTTGCCTTCACCAACGGAACTACATGATGCAGTTGATTGATGAGGGCGAAGACGACGGCAACAGCGGCGACACTCCCTCTTTTTCTGTATTTATGTATGTGTGTGTGTACATGTAGGTATGTATGTGTACGTGTATGTATTATCCACCAGTTTATATTATATCGGCGAAGAATTTACACGTTGACGAGAAAAACTGAATAAAAAGAAATTGGGATTTCGGAATTTTCTGTCGTCGAGGCGTAACACTCCGTTGCTTCCTTCGCCCTGCTTAATGCAGTAAACCAGTGCTTGGTTTATCATAGACTATCGTTCACAAATTTACGACCTTGCTTGCCAATCTCATGGTCCCGCATTCAGTCCCAATGCATGGCATCTTGGGCAAGTGTCTTCTACTGTATCCTCGGGCCGACCAAGGCCTTTTGAGTGGATTTCATAGAGGGAAACTCCAAGAAGCCCGTCGTATATATATGTGTGTGTGTGTATGTATGGGTGTGTGTATATATTTGTGTATGTGTGTGGGTGTGTGTTTCTTTGTGTCTGTGTTTGTCCTCCCGTCACCGCTTGACAACCGGTGTCGGTGCGCTTAACATCCCGTTACCTAGCGGTTCGGCAAAATAGAGCGATAGACTAAATACCAGGCTTTAAAATAAGTCCTGGGATCGAGTTGCTCGACGAAAATCCTTCAAGGCAGTGCTCCAGCGTAGCCGCAGTCAACTGACTGAAACAAGTAGACGAATAAAAGAATAAATAAATAAAGAAACAAACAAACAAACAAACAAACAAACAAATAAGCTACAGTTACAAAACGTTACAATATATTAGTAATAATAATACTCGACAGTCTCTTTTCTCTATCGGCGAAGAGGAAATTCAGCCATGTTTTCCTGTTTCAACGTGGTTCATATTTGTTCTAGCCTGCACTTGCAGAGATAACAAACAATTGCTTAGTTTTTACTATTATTATTATTACTATTATTATTATTATTATTATTATTATTATTATTAATGATATCTTGCGTTCTCTGATCAGAGAATAACATATTCATGCGGTGGACAGACAGAGGCCATCAAGTAACTAAATACATAAATGATGTCAAGATCGTGATAAGGTTTTGTAATTGTGTTAAGTATAAGCCTGATAAAGAGGCTGTGGGTGAGCTGTGTGTTGCTGCTGCTGTTGTTATTAGTAGCGGCGGCGGAAGCGGTGGTGGTGGTGGTGGTGGTGGTGGTGGTGATGGCGACGTCCACGACGACGATGACGATGACGATGATGGTAATGATGATGATGATGATGACGATATCACTTTGCTTACAAGCGAAGGTTGCTTAAAGGATGGACATCCAACATGGAAAAGTGAACGTTAAAATGATGATGAAATCCCTGGGGGATAAAAGATAAAGTTGACCTCAAACGAATTTGAACTCAAAATATAAAGATGCCGAACAAATATCTCAAGCCATTTTCTCCGGTGCTCTAAACTCTTGCGCTGTTTATCTTGATATGAGATCACCATGGGGCGCACATATGGTTGTGATGCATGTGCCTGGTGTACCCTTATCAGCCGGGTAGTCATGATGGCTATATTGGGCTTCATATATTTCTACCCCAGTGTCACTTTGATGGCAAGCACACCTCTCACACTCAATAATAATAATAATAATGATGATGGTTTCAAATTTTGCCACAAGGGCAGCAGTTTTGGGGGAGAGAATAAGTCGATTTCATCGACCCCAGTGTTTCACTGGTACTTAATTTATCGACCTCGAAAGCATGAAAGGAGGGGAAGTCAACTTCTGCGGAATTTGAACTGAGAACGTAGCGACGGGCGAAATACTACTACTACTACTACTACTACTAATAATAATAATAATAATAATAATAATAATAATAATAATAATAATAATAACCCTTTCCACAAGACCTGAAATTTGTGGGGCGGAGGCTCGTCGATTATATTGACCCTAGTGCTCGACTGGTCTTTATTTCATCGCTCCCGAAGATGAAAGGCAAAGTCGACTGCGGCGGCATTTGAACTCAATACATAAAGAGCCGAAAGAAATTCCTCTAAACTATAAAGTTCAGTTTCATTTATATTCCGGGGGAAAAAAAGGGGGAATTTAGCAATAAAGAAGCAAGTCGCATATTTATAGAAGAAATGTATGCATGGTTAAAGAGAGCATAATACGTGATTTTTACTTTTTTAACGTTACTGATTCCACCACCAACGACAGCAACAAAAATAACAGCACCATGACACCGAGACATGGAAGGAAAGGCAAGATGTTAACTAATTGTTACCAAACATTTCTTTTGGCACATTAGTATCTCCGTCTGCCTACAATTCCGGTGTCTTAACAAGGAAAGTAATTATATTAGTTGTTAAGCATTTGTCCGCCATTTTAGCATGTCTAAGAAACGCTGGTTCTATCTGTTGTGTATCGTCTGTCTCATTAAAGTCAGACATCACGGTTTTTGTTTCCGGTTTTTCAACGAAAAATTACAAACAACCAGATCAATTAGACAAATTAACAAAGAATTCATTCAAGTCACGTTATGTTTGTGTTTTCGTTTAATTTATTTGTTTGCTCTGTTTTTGTTTTTTTATTTTATTTTTCTGCAATAGTTTCAAATCGCTTTTTCACAACGACGCATGCGCAGAAGATAATTGCCTTCACTTAGGTTTTCAAGTTATTTTTGTAAAGTTTGTTTTGTTTTCTTATCTTTTTCTCGGGATACAAAGATATGTTTGTAGATACTGCACTTAATAAATGTATTGCATAAATAACATGAGCTAGGCATGTGGATATGAATACATGTTAGGGGCAGGATGGGGTACCTTTTTAAAAAATCCTTTGTGGTGTGAAAGTAAATGATTTCGAATGCAGAGAGTCTCAAAAATTCGAGTAGACCAGCCTTTTGTTGATAATTTGTGTATGAGGAAGTGCTGAAAAGTTCCTGGCTTTAAGGGTATCGTGAAAAGCTTGGTTGGAGGCCCAGCCTTCCGAGTTTTTTTACAGGGCCTAGAAAAACTGACGGGCCGGTGCAATAAGTGTATGAATCAGCGAGGGAAATATGTTGATCATAATTTTGGCAGAGGGGTAGCAATTTCGGAGGAGGGAAATCGATTTACATCTGGTAATTATTTTATCGACCGCGAAAGGATGAAAAGCAAAGTTGACACTAGCGGAATTTGAACTCAGAATGTAAAGACGGACAAAGTGCTGCTAAATATTTCGCCCAGCGTGCTAAACATTTTGCCAGCTCGCCACCGTATATATTAACATATACATACAAACATACACGTACAAACTTGTGTGTGTGTGTGTGTGTGTGTGTGTGTGTGTGTGTGTGTGTGTGTGTGTGTGTGTGTGTGTGTGTTAAATGGAATGTTTACGATCAAACCTATCTAATCGTGGCAGTCCACATTCCATTATTCCAATCATCAATATTACCATTTCAACATGTTGATACGATCACCGATTCTTGATACCGTTATATCACGCAAAGTCTCCAGTCTCCGGAAATGGTTTCTAAAGATTTATATATATATATATATATATATATATATATATATATATATTGCTTTTCTTTTTCTTTCTTTCTTTCACATCTATTCTGAACGTGATCCACTCTGATCCTATCGGGTTCACTTGCATATTTCATTGTATTCTGTAGTCATTGTTGTTGTTGTTGTTGTTGTTGCTGTTGCTGTTGCTGTTGTTGTTGTTGTTGTTGCTGCTGTTGCTGCGCCGCCGCCGTGTGTGCGTGTGCGTGTGCGTGAGTAGGTATAAATGTGTGAGAGAGTGTGTATGTGTGTGTGTGTGTGTGTGTGTATGATTTTATCACACGGTGGCAGTTCTACAGCTTCTTCCGTTTCTCCACTCGTCAGCAATGTTGTAGCCGTAAGGCGGCGAGTAGGCAGCATCATTCACTCGCGGGGCAAAATGCTTAGCGGCATTTCGTCCGTCTTTACGTTCTGAGTTCGAATTCCGCCGAGGTCGACTTTGCCTTTCATCCTTTCGGGGTTGATAAAATATGTACCAGTTGAGAACTGGGGTCGATGTAATCGACTAATCCCCGACTTCGAAATTGCTGGCCTTGCGCCAAAATTTGAAACCAATAACATTGGTTGTTACTTACGTTAGCTGGATGGAGTTTATCAAACAAACTGCTTTGTTGACGTCTGAACGTTGGAGAAACGGTTTGGCTTCTCGTCAGCGGTTTTTCGCTGGAACAGAATGTTTGCAGTCTGCTGATTAGGTCTGTGAACAAATAAATAAGCAAATGATTAAATAAATAAATAAATAAATAAATAAACACGTACGTGCAAAGAAAAACAATGTAACAAAAATACAATTCAAAATAGACATGTACTAGTGGCAAGTGCTTGATTACGTGTGTATATACACACGTACATCCACACTTACCCACGCACATATATATAGATAAATAGAGAGAGAGAGAGAGAGGGGGAGACTACATATATCTATATATCCTGCTCAGTATAAAATCCGTGACCTTGTTTTTAAGTTGGGAATTATCATCATTGTTCTTATTACTAAGGTGGGATGCTGGCAGAACAAAATACTTAACGGCATTTCTTCCGACACTCTACGTTCTGAGTTCAAATTCCACGAAGGTCAAGTTTGTCTTTTATCCTTTCGGTATCAATGAAATCAATATGAAAAGCGGCGAGATGGCAGAATCGTTAGCATGCCAGACAACCGGTATGTCGTCTGTTTTTTTTTTACATTCTGAGTTTAAATTCCACTGAAGTCGACTTTGCCTTTCATTCTTTCGTGGTCGGTCGATAAAATAAATACCAGCTTAGCACTAGAATTGGTGTAATCGACAGACCCCACCACCCTTTAGAATTTCTGGCCAGGAGCGAAAATTATTGTTATTTGGAGACAAGTGGATTGGCAAAATGCCGAGTAGAACACTTTATGACAGCAATCTGCGTTCAATCCACTCCAATTTTCATACTTCTGATGGTGATAATATATAGTACCAGTCATAGACTGGTGGCGTTTTCATCGATACTTTTCTCTTTATCCCGCTAAGTCTGAATGAAGGGACAGTATCCATCACTTTTGCAGGTCCCCACCCCAACCCTGGGGACCAATGAGCTTGATGCTGTTAATGCCCCGTTTTAACTATTGCAGGTCAACTCCAGCGGGAAAGGACATAAGCTGCTGATAATCAAACAGCTCAATGCTCATCGTCACATACGACAGAGGATCCATCACCAATTAATATTAAGTGGCTAATTAAGACGCGTGGTCCAGTGGTTAACCTGTTGGCATTTCGATCATAAGGCCGTGGGCGAACTTTCAGGACCGGATGGTGTATTTTGCCATTGCATCAGTTCACTCGGCCGTAAATTAGTTACATTTATTGTTGAATGGTGCCTCGCAGACAATCAGACCAGAATCTTTCAAATGCAAAATATCAATGTCACTTGAATGCTGCGGCACATTGGATGATATAAGAGGTAGAGTATTGCTCAGCTATATATACCCTTAACGTACCTATTTACTCGTGCATAAGCCGCACTATTTGATATTTGATTTTAACAGGAAAAAATGGGCTGCGACTTATTCAAGAGACAAAGCTGAAACTATGAAGGGAAAACATTTTGTACTAAGCTTTGACAGTAAATTAGGGTTGCGGCTTATATACGAGTAAACACGGTACACAGCATGTAATTATTTGCATGAATCTATAAATCGCAGATACACGCCATCTAGCAGGCTTCTGTTTAGTTTCCGTCTATCCAAGTTCATTCACAAAGCTTGGGTCCACAAGGGATGGAAACCGTGATCTTATTATTGCGAAACAAACGTTTTTAATCACCCAACCGCCCGGACTCCAAACAAAATAACGTACCTTGTACAAGTTGTATTTCTCTCTTCAATGTTTCAATTCTACAATGGAGGACATCAAATTCACAGTTGAAACGATAGAGAATGTCATCGACCTATTCTCGTGTTGTTAGTGGCGAAGAAGAATGCAAAAGAAGAGACAGGTATATATATATATATATATATATATATATATATATATATATATATATATTATATATAAACGATGATAATGATGATGATTGTGACATATGTATATATATTGTTGACATCATAAAAATTTGTAAACTTCGGAAGAACATGAAATAATTCTTATTCTTTTAGAACTGTGGATCTCAAAAGCGGATAAAGCTATGAATGATAGCGTAAAAATAGTGGGTAATAGTTGATAAGTTCATTTTCACAGACAGTAACGATGCTGACATTTTGTTGATGGTGACCAGATGAGTGTAGAGCAGTGTCCATAGTTGTTTAAAACTTGCTCTGCACATGTTGTTTCATAATATGGTGGTCTAATTAGGCTGTGATGATTTGAGGCCTCTGTAGTTGTGCACATTGAGGTACACTCTCCCAAAAACCCCACACGATGCTGCAGACGATAAATCAGTTCTCAACCAGATTCCATGTGAACTTTGTGGGTCTATATAAGATTTTGAAATCAGCTATACTTCTACAAATCACAAAATATTTTAGCAGCTTTTTTATGCAATTCCTAATAATATTTAATTAAATAAGTATAATGGGATTTTTAAACATCAGATTACTATGAGGGTTCATCTGAGTAAAATTAGAATCAAAGGAGTCCATAGGTTGTTGTTGGCACTCCGTCGCTTACGACGTCGAGAGTCCCAGTTGATCCGATCAACGGAACAGCCTGCTCGTGAAATTAACGTGCAAGTGGCTGAGCACTCCACAGAAAACGTGTACCCTTAACGTAGTTCTCGGGGATATTCAGCGTGACACAGTGTGACAAGGCTGACCCTTTGAATTACTGGCACAACAGAAACAGGAAGTAAGAGTGAGAGAAAGTTGTGGTGAAAGAGTACAGCACGGTTCGCCAACATCCCCTGCCGGAGCCTCGTGGAGCTTTTAGGTGTTTTCGCTCAATAAACACTCACAACGCCCGGTCTGGGAATCGAAACCGCGATCCTATGACCGCGAGTCCGCTGCCCTAACCACTGGGCCATTGCGCTTCCAAAGTCCATAGATAACCATTGAGAACCACTGCAATAAATGATAGAAGCGTATGCGTTGGGGGATATTTTCATTCTGCTTCATGTTGACACCATTGACCACAGGTTCGATTCTATTCCTCCGTCTCTTAAAAAAAAGTCAAGGATTTTTTTCTAAAAATGTTATTTGGGTGCTCTAACCAGTTAACCCGATAAAATGTGAGCACATGGTCGGCACTTCGGCTACATTAATTAGTCTATCATTAGTGTAATGTTTGTGTTATTTTCGACACGAATTCAATTCAGTAATATTTGTAAGTACATAAGGCGGCGAGCTGGCAGAAGCGTTAGCACGCCGGGCGAAATGCTTAGCGGTATTTCGTCTGCCGCTACGTTCTGAGTTCAAATTCCGCCGGGGTCGACTTTGCCTTTCATCCTTTCGGGGTCGATTAAATAAGTACCAGTTACGCACTGGAGTCGATGTAATCGACTTAATCCATTTGTCTGTCCTTGTTTGTCCCCTCTATGTTTAGCCCCCTTGTGGGCAGTAAAGAAATAAGCATTTCGTCCGTCTTTACGTTCTAAGTTCAAATTCCGCCGAGGTCGACTTTTTTCTTTCATCCTTTCGGAATCGATAAAATAAGTACCAGCTGAACTATGGGATCAATGTAATCGACTTGCGCCCTAACGCAAAATTGCTGGCCTTGTGCCAAAATCAGAAATCAATATTTGTAAATACAAATTTTAATTTGGAATTACGACATTTTTTTTTTTTTTTTTTTTTTTTTTTTGTATTGCACATGAGCTTGGTCTTCCATTGAAGTTTTATGAAATTAGATAGCTTAAGGCTAGGTTTATCGCCGTTTAATTCTTTTTGACAGCATGTAAAATTTTCGCCATTTTTATAGAAGTCGATACAGAATGAAAAATGAAAGCAATCCAGCTTTATTTTGAAAGGGATTTGCTTGAAACCCTGTTATGCTATATAATAGTGTACCTGTGTCAGGAGGACACAAAAGAAATAGATAAAAAAAATGCAATAGAACAACCACTTTATCGCATCGTTTGATATAAAAACATTTTAGACAGATCTAGCAATGAAATTCAAAAAGATTACACCGAAGCAATTACCTGGTTCGCAACTTTCTCGACACTTTGTCTCTGTAAATATAAAATAAAAGAAACCTGTATATGCGTTAGTGGCACTAACGAATAAAATAAACGTATGTATATCTATTCTGTATTATAATCAAATTCCATTTACGTTGACTCTGTCTTCCAGCGATCAGTCATAAAACTTTATAATATAGATTCACTGTAGAGGTGGTGTTGGTGTAATCGCTTGTAGCTTCTCACCAAATTTGTATTTCAATGTTATATTCTAAAATGTTATTCGTAACATAAAGAGATGATAAATTCACAACAGGAATCACTAAATGGATTATATTGAGATAAACAGCTGGGTGTGAGGAAACTAGAGACGATCTGCATTGGTAATTACTGGACATACACACAGTTTGAAAGTGGAATTAATGGTTTTGTTTGCTGCGAACGAGAAGAAGGGACGCTTCGTTAAGGAATTATATATATATATATATATATATATATATATATATATATATATATATATATATACAAGAATAAGGGCAGAGAATCGTCAATTAATAATAGAATTAATAATTAACAATTTTGCCAAGTAGTTCAGTATGAAAAAAACCTTTATCGGTAGAACTATTTATCATCATAAATATACAGGGATTAGCAATTGAGTTGCTTCTCCAACATACTGAAAATTCAGAAATAGCAGTCAAAGAACTACTGATTCCAAACTACAAATTTTTCTCTAAAGTGGATGGCGATATTTATGGCACACATAGAACAAAAAACCGGAGGGAAAAGCGTAAACAAACCAAGCCTTTAGTTAATTGGATACGAATCGTTTCATGGTTAAGTGAATGGAAATTTCACTATTCCAATCTTCAGCCCAAATATTCTGATAAATTTGAAAGTGTCTCTAAAAAATTCACGGTAATTTTTGGCCATGCGACACCAAAAATCCATTTGTGACGCACATGGAATAGATTTCTTTGAGGTGAGGTGCCTGAACTCGCTAGCCGATGAATTCGTAAGTGCCTTTCTTATCGTTGATTTTTGGTGTCGCATGGCCAAAAATTACCGTGAATTTTTTAGAGACACTTTCAAATTTATCAGAATATTTGGGCTGAAGATTGGAATAGTGAAATTTCCATTCACTTAACCATGAAACGATTCGTATCCAATTAACTAAAGGCTTAGTTTGTTTACGCTTTTCCCTCCGGTTTTTTGTTCTATGTGTGCCATAAATATCGCCATCCACTTTAGAGAAAAATTTGTAGTTTGGAATCAGTAGTTCTTTGACTGCTATTTCTGAATTTTCAGTATGTTGGAGAAGCAACTCAATTGCTAATCCCTGTATATTTATGATGATATATATATATATATATATATATATA
>NC_142952.1:9085588-9110588 GCF_046866305.1 Octopus bimaculoides
ACACTTCCGAAAATACTTTCACGAGTAATTTTTGTTGCTGTTGTTGTTGTTGTCATCGTCGTGTTTTTTGGGTATTGTTGTTGCATATTTTCTTTTGTAATTATTGTTGTTTGTAATATTCGGTATGAAGATCCTGGTAACGAATGCTAATAGCCATAGAGCATTTAAATACTCACCTGACCAGTTTATTGTAATTCAGTTGGTGTTCTGCAGTTACTGCCTCTGCCGCCGACGCCGTCACCACCGCCGTTGTCACCCTGACACCTCATTGACTGATTCGTATTCCAGATTCCCAGTTGCAAATTTTATTCATTGTTCCCTTACAATGCTAATGCAGTCAGGAAATATACGCCAGCAAACGTGTACGTGTGTGTGTGTGTGTGTGTGAGAGAGAGAGAGAGAGAGAGAGACTTTTTTGTGTCTGTTTCGCAAGATATTATTTTATGTGAAACTGTTGAAACAGACATTGTTGTATCTTGAGGAGAGTCGTTATGCCAAACGAATAAAACACCTGCGCGGGTTGTAATTCATTCTATTAATGCGCGCGCGCGCGCGCGCGTGTGTGTGTGTGTGTGTAATGTACACTTTTATTCTTTTTCATGTTCTTCTCGTTTTATAGCATTTCAAATCCTCAGAAGTCATTTGCCTACTCGAAAATATAGAACATCTTTAATTAGTCCTGACGAGCTAAGAACACGATCAAAATCTGATGTACTCTGCTACTCTTCCATTTAATTACCATGCTGACCAATTCCCTGAAGTCACAGTTGAGATACCCTGAGGAAGTGAATTCATTAAGACATTTTTTTTTAATTATATTTGTTGGTTAGCTCAAAGTCAGACATACCTTGTAACTTCTCCATTTTATTCATCAGAATATCCTTCGACTGTTTCAAGATATCAATGGTAGACATTAATTTTTTAAGATGCTGCTCAGGGATGCTGATACCCTGAGGAAATAATAACAGTTTAAAACGGACACGTTTTAGTTTCAAGACTGGTCAATTAATTATACTGTGCAGCACAATTTTATACTGTGTAGCACAAGGTGGACTGGACTATTGAAAGTTAAATGTGTCTTAGACATGTAGACAATAGTGTATACGTTCGAGGTACTTGTACTGTTCTGGAGGTAGTTTGGCTGAGTGTTGACTGCGTCTAATCATGAACACAGTCCAGTGAACTGTACCACACTGTGATACCTAATTACAGCTAGGTGAACTTGTAAGAGTTAACTGATTGGTTCATGAGCACATTGCAATGAACTATACCATACAGCTGTATCTACACACCGCTAAGTGGATTGAACTGTTAAGAGTGAGGTGCCTTAGTCATCTATATTTCTCAGTGAAACTAAATTATATTGCTATATTGGAACTTCTTACAACTTGGTAAGCCGTTGAGGGCTGAGTGTTTTAGTCCCAAACACTTCTTAGGGTCAGTGACACAATGCAAACCACCGATCGCTTACTAGCTGACATATCAATGCCACTCGGTTGAGCATTATGATGTCGCGGTCAGGTGTTCAATCTCATTTCTTGAACAAGCAAAGATTGTTTAGTGTGGGTTTTGTCGTTTCTGTTGCGCTGGTTCTTGTTGCTGCTGCTGCTTCTGATGCTATTGTTGTTGTTGTTGTTGTTGTTGACCCCTAATCAAGAACACCTATGCTGAAAAGGTATTCCAGTCGTGACCATCCACTCTGTCTTTTTCCAGGCACAGTATTTTTAAGACTAAATTATACAGTGTAAGTAGATTGTAGAGTGTGATACGAGAGAGGTTTGACTGTTGTTTATAGCAGATCAAGCAACACATACAGCTTATCTAAGACTACATTCTTTTGCGTGTCCTTCAAATAGTGTTGTGTGATATGGGAAAGATAATGGTTGTTTATTCCAACAGGTTATCGGCCAACGCAGGCGGAAGCATTCCAGTTGGTTCGTGTGTAATGTGGTCGGTGAAGTGTTATTGAAAATTCCATGATACGACGGATGTTAGAACTAAAGATACGTGTCAGTTATATCGATGTAAGATAATGGCTGCTGGTGTGAAAGAAGATCGTGTTTCACCGTTATTTGCCAAATTACTGGCTTCCGGGCTCTCACATCTGTTCGTATCAGAAATCCACGTTATCAAAGACAAGCAAGGGTAGGTTGGATGAGTGGGATAGAGGGAGTAAGAGAATGAAAAAAAATAAGAGGTTTATATAAAAATCTTTTCTTATTTTGGCCAAAAGCCAACAATTTTGAGCAATGGGGAAATCGGCTGCATCGATCACGAAAGGATGAAAAGCAAAAGTTAACGAGTGTTTCGTTGCCTTATACTATTCCTACTGCTAAATTCAATTCCTAAGTGGGGGGGATCTACCTTCGAGAGATTAAGGGTTTTTCTAGGATGTTAAACAGGGATTTGTTTCTAAGCCCTTTACTGTTTGTTTACTGAGCTTATTAGGTAATTATCGATTTCAAATTTTGGGCACAAAGCCGGCAATTTCCAGGGAGGATTATAAGTCCTGTTCAAACGGTACTTATTATACAGGCATACACAAGCACAAATACACAGACACACACCACACAGACACACACACACCACACACAGGCCCATGCAAATACGCACGCACACATACACACACTAACACTAACACAAAGGCATACATATACAAACCAATTACACGCAAACGTACTGTACGTACACAACCACAAAGAAAAACAGATCCATACAAACATACACAAACACACAATTACATAGACATACACACACACACACACACACACACACGCAAGCCCATACATACACTCACACACAGAGGCCTATACAGATACACACAGACACGCACAAACACAAAGGCCCCATGCAGACACACAAACAGGCCCACAGAGGAACTCACGCACACACACCAGCAAATACATACAAAAAATGGGAAAGACCAAGTTATTGTACACTTATATAATTACCATATCCGAATGTTCTCGAAGCCAAGAATACAATAACTGTTGGTTTGTCTGATCCTCAAGTGGTTTCCCGCTAGAAATACTAGTCTGGCCTTCATCAAACGTCACAATATTTTGGGAACGTCCTCCGCTGCTATCCGTCATGGCGAATATCTTACACACTTTTCTTGCTAACTTTTCTTCTCTCTCTTTCTTCTCTTTCTCTTCCTTTCTCTTCGCCTCTTCCTCTTCCTTCTCCTCTTTCGTATTTTCCTGCTTCTTCTTTTTCTCTTCCTTTTTGCTTTCCTCTGTTTCTCTTTCATCCCTTTGCCTGCCCCTTTCTCCCCCGTCATCGCTTCGTTTATCTCCACACAGCGACCTTGCGGCCAAATTATCGATTCCGACTTCGGTCTCGATTTGATCCCCGTCCCGGTCCCTTTCATCTGCACCTTCTTCCGGTCCTTCTTTTCCTTCCTTTCCTTCAGAATCGTCGTCGTCGTCGTCGTCGTCATCATCATCATCATCATCATTATAGACATTCTCGTCGTCTTCATCTTCTTCGTCATCACCAACCTCCTCATCATCAGCGTCATCATTAATGTCGTCATCGTCGTCATCACCATCATCTTCATTATCGTCATCGTCGTCATCGTCGTCATCGTAATCGTCATCGTCGTCGTCGTCGTCGTCTTCGACACGATCCCCATCATCATCATCATCCTCAGCATCACCATTATCATCATCATCGTAGTTGTCGTCATCATCGTTATTGATGCTGCCATCGTCCTGGTCAACATCGATACTTTCATCCTCGTTTTCCTCAACAACATCAGCATCATCACCATAATCGTCATCATTATCGTTGTCTTCGTCTCGACCTCCACCTCCTTTCCCATCATTTTCACCATCACCACCATCTCCATCTCTATAAGCTGAGTTTTTAGCTCTAACATTACCTCCAACACCCTTCACGTTGGTGCAGGCCTTTACATTGTCCCTTCTGCCCTTTTTAGGTATATTTCTAACATCACCCCGGGTCTCTTTACCACTCGAAGATGCAAAGTGTTCAATGTTCTTCTGAAAACCACCCAATTCCAGGGAAGCCTTCTCGGAGGCTTCCACAGCCAAGTTTCCATATTTCTGTTGCTGTCTGCGAATGCTTTGTTGGAAGATACGTTCGTAAAAGGTCAGACGAGACGGCCTGCGGTGAAAAGAAGAAAGAAACATGAATTATATTTTTGTATTCGATAGACGTGTTGTTATATTAATAGAAAGTATCATGGCGCCTTGGCATTTATTGCTATACAGCTTGCGTTAAACGTCTTAAATAATACTCTAAAAATAAATCCCGTTGTGCGTGTATATGTGTGTGTGTGTGATATTTTTATGTGTACGTGCATGTTTAAATAGATGACAAGTTCAAAAAACTATATCCAGTCACTTGGAATAGAGGATTCAAAGATAACTTCATACATAATATATACATACATAAGGCACAGGCATCGCTGTGTGATAACTTCCTTACCAACCACATGGTTCCGGGTTCAGACTCACTGCGTGGCACCTTGGGTGAGTGTCTTCTACAGGGTGTCCACAAAGTCTGGGTACATGGGGATTAACACATACTTTTAAAAATTATTATTTCTTATATTTAATTGTTTATGTTATGATTTTATTTACTCCATGTACCCAGACCTTGTGGACATCCTGTAGAATAGCCTCGGGCCGACCAAATCCTTGTGAGTAGGTTTGGTAGACAGAAACTGAAAGAAATCCGTCGTATATGTGTGTGTGTGTGTGTGTGTGTGTGTGTGTGTGTGTGTGTGTGTGTGTGTGTGTGTTTGTGTGTGTGTGTGTGTGTGTGTGTGTGTGTGTGTGTGTGTGTGTGTGTGTATCTGTGTGTATCTGTGTGTATGTATATGTTTGTGTATCTGTGTTTGTCCCACACACATAATTTCCACATAAGCAATGACGTAGACTGCCTCTACTCAAAACGAAAACAAGGTGGCAGAGGTTTAACATCGATCCAAAATGCATTTGAATATCGCATCATATCCCTTCGGCAACATCTTTTAACCACCAAGTGTCGAAGTGCATCCTTTGACCAAGTTTGTATACATGAGGCTGATAACATCATAAGACTTGGAAGGCAGCTCCTTGAGCAACACTCTTTGTCTGATAACCTACAATACATGTCCAAAGAAGTCGCATGACTCAACCGCAACGTATCATCAGATGAAAGGATGAGCCTATATGAGCAGAAGACTATGTTAGTAGAAAGCTCCGTGATGATAGTAACATCGATCATCAAAGCAGTTTATCATGGACCAAAAGCCAGATTACTACCTCCCACTTTGAAGGGTATACGTTTGCAATTCAGGAACAGAAAACATCAACCAAGTACCTGATGTACAAAAAGTATAGAGATGCAGGAAAAACCGTAAAATGTGACAACCGATGCAGATTTTGTGGAGTTCACACTGAAGATATCACCCACATCATAAGCAGTTATCCGAAAATGTCATCACAGTATTATCTACCGATGAGACATGACGTTGTAGCTAGGACACTCTATAATGAAATCCGTCGGAAGGATAATCCCTCTCTCTCTCTCTCTCTCTCTCTCTCTCTCTCTCTCTCTCTCTCTCTCTCTCTCTCTCTCTCTCTCTCTTGCTAGTTTATGGACTGGTGTGTAGAGTATGTGCGTCGCACTCAAATGTTTCCCGCCATCTTTCCTACGTGCCATCCGCCTGTTCAAGCATGGCTGACTGCAGGTAGTCGGAAAACAAACAAAAACGCCAACAACAATAATAATGATAAAACAACAACAAAAACAACCAAAGCAACAATAAAAAAACAACAACAGCCGGAGCAGCAACAAAAACTACCTCAACAAAATCGACTGCTTCTATTACTACTACTATTACTACAAGAACAAAAAGTACGAGAAAATTCACATGAACAACATGAACAACAGTAACAGAAAGAACAACAACAACAACAACAACAGCTGCAACAACAAGAACACCCACATGGACAGCAACAAAAGCATGAAGGACAATTACAACAACAATAGCAACAACACAAATAGCAACAGTAACCGTTCTAAACATTGAAGAATACCAAATATTTTCCTTACTTGATGATGCAATATTTTCTAAGAATATCAATTGACTGTTCCGTTGCCAAGGACGAATTCTCTTCGAGTTCTTCTTCTTCTTCTTCGGCCATTTCTTCCTCTCCTTCCTCTTCAACTTGGATCCTGTGGAATAAGAGAATATATCGAATGCCAGAAAACGAATCAAATACTATGATGCTGTTGGAGTTGGTGTTGGTGTTGGTGTTGGTGTTGGTGTTGGTGGTGGTGGTGCTGGTGCTGGTGCTGGTGCTGGTGTTGTTGTTGTTGTTTTTGTTGTTGGTGGTGGTGGTGGTGGTTGTGGTGGTTGTGGTGGTGGTGGTGGTTAATCCCCCACCCACCAGATCGAACTTATTGAGCCCTCTTGTGGGAAATATGTACGGTTCAAGATTTAATAAGTTTCCCGTCTGTGGTCGTTGTTGTTGTCATCGTTGTAATTACTGTTGTTGTTATTGTCGTTGTTGCTGTTGTTGTTGTTGTTGTTGTGGTGGTGGTGGTGGTGGTGGTGGTGGTGGTGGTGGTGGTGGTGGTGGTGGTGGTGGTGGGTGTGGTGGGGGTATTTTATGTCGAAGCCCCCCCCCACATCCCCGCCCACCAGTTGGCTCTGACTGAGGACTTCTGAACACCAGACAACATTCCAGACGCTCAACTCACCACATCTCCGCCAAAACCATCGAAGAGCCGTGCTGTGTGGAAACGTGCCTGACCAATGGAGACCAGATCTACTCCTCGTCTAAAAAAATTCCTGCAAATATCGCAGCCTCGAACGCATCATAAGTAATCCAAAAGCGACCAACTCATCATATTTTGGCAGGATTCGGATAATGTACAAGTAGGATTCAATTATCAGACGTGCATTTCTATTTTATAACACAGTAGACGTATGCATTGAGGAAGACATGGCTGTTATTTCTAACGGATCAAACAACTACGTCAGGTTTCGACGTTGTCTCATTCGTTATTGATTCTACTGTTTGGTCGTCTATCGTTGTCATCGATCACATCTATTGTGCAACGGTTAATGAGGGAGAACATGTTGCTCGGGTTACAAGAGTGATATATATATGTGTGTGTGTGTGTGTATGAGCATGTATTCATTCGTATACAGCCCCACACATATTAATATATAAACATTTGCATGTATGCATATATGCATGCATGTATGCTTGCATGTAATAAACACACGTATATACAAACATACATATATGTGCAGACAGTATCATTATAGTCTGAACACGTTTGTGAGCATATTTATGATCGCATATATGATGCAGTGACAAACACAAGGACACACGCATATAGATACACACATATGGATACACACACACACATACATACATACATACATACATACATACATACAGACATACACACACACACACACACACACACACACGCACGCACGCACATATAGGTGCAGGCGTGGCTGTGTGGTAAGAAGCTTATTTCGCAACAAAATGGTTCCCAGCTCAGTCCTACTGCGTGATACCTTGAGCAAGTGTCTTCTACTATAGCCTTGGGCCGACCAAAGCCTTGTGGAAACGCGGCGAGTTTCCAGAAAAGAAAGAAACACTATAAAATGCTTGTAAAATGCTCATAAAATGCTTATGGAATATTGTATAATTTTTTTACAAAATAAATATACGATAAAAAAATTGTCAACTTTTATTATATTCATTATAATATATATTGCAGCGTGGAAGGTGTTTATAACCCATTTAAAAACACACAAAACCCGGTAGATTCACTTCAACATTTAAATTTAATTTGTTAAAATATTTTCATCGCTTTGAAACCGCGACCTGTTCACTGACAAAGTTCCGTGCTGCAGCACGGAATTTTGTCAGTGAACAGGTCGCGGTTTCAAAGCGATGAAAATATTTTAACAAATTAAATTCAAAGTGAATTGAAGTGAATCTAACGGTTCTTGTGTGCTTTAAATGGCTTATAAATACCTTCCATGCTGCGATTGTTTTTTGCTTCAGCACACGATCTCAGATCAGGTCACGTGCTATGCAAGTACATCTCCGTAATTATATATATTGTTTCCGGTATAAATTAATATTACTAAGAAATATTACCGGTCCCTGGCACATTGGGGAAAAAAAAGTGCCGATACGCCGCATCAGATAGTTCGTGAAGCACTGCGATAGAGGGCAGCACGCGATTGAAATATTAATTTATCAAATTAGAAAATTAATCTCTGGTGTCTTACTGTTTTGCTTTCCGTCGTTTCTTTATTTTCTCGTTGGTTCGAGACTTTTTGGCTCGTCTTCCTTTTCTTTCTTTCTGCTAATGTAAGAAATTATTTAAAGAATGGGGATTTTTGTTTAAATAAACATACCGAGATTATATGTAAGAATGCGCTCTCTCTATCTATTTATATATCTATCTATCTCTTTCTTTCTTTCTTTCTTTCTTTTTCACTCTCTCTTTCAATCTCTCTCTGTCCCTGTCTTTCTTTCTCTCCTTATCTTTCTATCCCTCTCTTCCTCTCTTTCTCTCTCTCTCTCTCTCTCTCTCTCTCTCTCTCTCTCTCTCTCTCTCTCTCTTTCAGAGAGTGAGAGAAATTCGTGTATGATTTCCATGTGTGGATTGGTAAGATGTTCAAAAAAAAAAGGAGAAAAAAGGGCGAAGAGTTAATTGTAAGAAAGCAAAAGACGGCTACAGAGAGAGAGAGAGAGAGAGAGAGAGAGAGAGAGAGAGAGAGAGAGAGAGAGAAAGACAGACTGACTCACACACACTCACACACACACACACACACACACACACACACACACGGAGATAGATAGATAGATAGATAGATAGATAGATAGATAGATAGATAGATAGATAGATAGATGAGAGAGGGAATAAGGAAGAAGACATAATGGTGTGTGAGAATGAAGCGGTGAAAATAATAAAAGAGAATGAGTGGAGGTGAAGAAAAATTAATAACTAAAAGAAGACAAAATAAAACACAAGAAAATGGATAAAGGCTAGAAGCAAGAACACTTATAATTACTGAAAAGAGACAAATAAAACCTATCAATTTGATGAGTAAAACACAATATTGATCTTTAGTTAAAAGAAATCTATATTATACAACAAATGTCTCAATTGATACTTTGCTCTTAATAAGAAATACAATAGACTTATTGCAGATAGCGTTGAACATTATTGTGTCATATATACGTAATGTGTCATATAGATCGCTGACCACTACACATATTTTTTCTCTCCTTGTTTCTTTCTGTGTTCCTTTCTGTTGAAGAGCGTAGGCTCGAAACGTTAAAGACTTTCTCCATTCCCGAGCGTTATACTAATACATCCATTTGTTGTTTACACCTCCTGTCTTCGTCTGTTGTTTTTTTCGTGAATTCTCCCAAGTATATATATATATATACATATATATATATATATATATATATATATATATATATATATATATATATATATATATATATATATATATATACTCATATATTGTATATATGCATATATATAAAGAAGGCAATGAGCACAAAAAGCAGACAACAGGGAGGGATAATTATGTGTATGTATGTATGTATGTATGTACAAGATACATTTCAGAAGTTTTGAAACTTTTTTTTTTTTTAGAAGCAGCAGTCGGAACGCGAAGACAATTGCAAAGTTCGCTGTGCAATAGAGTTTTGTGTTAAACTGAGCAAAAACGCGACAGAAACTTATGAAGTGCTCCAGCCTGTTTATGGATTAACTTGTATAGATTAACTTGTATGAACGGAACATTTGTTTTTTGCTGGCACAAGAGGCCAGGCAAAACAAGTCCACCGGGAAGCTTGTGGTTGGCTCATTTATCAACAGAAAGAGTATCATCTACATCCACTGGATTCCCTCTGGTAAGACGGTCAACGAAAAATACTTGGTAGAGGTTTTGAGCGACTTAAGGAAGAAATTTCCTCGCAAAAGCCTAGAGCTTCTGCACCAGGACAATGCACCAGTCCACAATTCCATCCTGGTAACCAACTACTTGACAGAGATGAATGGACATCAAAATTGTCACTCGCCCTCCCTACAGTCCCTAATCTGAAGGAAAACATCGGGGATAGCCGTTTTGAAGATAGTAAAAAGATGAAGGCTGCAGTGACAAGAATCCTGGACACCTTCACTCTGGAGAACTTTTATGTGGCCTTCACGGAGTGGATGGAGCGCTACAACAAGTGCATTGATGTCAGAGGATCCTACTTTGAAAGAAATTTACGTTTTGTGCTTCTTTGAAATGAATAAATGTCTCTCCTGAAAAAAGTCTGAAAACTTCTGGAATGCACCTTGTATATGTGAGTATGGATATATAACAAAAATGTCAAACCCAACCAGTGTAGGATCTTCTGTGACATCTTTGATGTCTTCTGATAGAGGTTCCTGACAAGTTCCAGCGGGCGTTAACACATCGGATTCAAGGACCTATTTTAAGAAATCAGAATAAAAAAAAACTTGATATGGAGTTTGGCTGTAGAAACAAAGGTCTTATTTATTGATTAGCTGTCTAGCTTATTAATTAATAAATACACGGACTCATATCTATATATATCTAGTATTGATGTGGTATTTAATCCATAGAAAGAGGTTTTTTCAGTAATTTGGAGCGCGAACTGAACCGATTGGCTTCATTGTTATTTAACAACTAATCAGGATTCACGCAATTTTCACTCCCAAGCTGTCAATACGAGGAGCTGAAAGAAGCTACTTATTAATATGTAAATAATTATGCGACTAGGTACAAACTCCAAACTATATAAGTTGTAGGTGCGTTCTCTCCCCCCCCTCTCTCTCTCTCTCTCTCTCTCTCTCTCTCTCTCTCTCTCTCACACACACACACACACACACACACTTCTAGCACGACTATAATAGCCTCGGTTTCCCTTTACTTTGGTCCATAAGTGTTTTGTCTTCTATTCCTGTCTCTTCTATGGCCTCTGTTCCTCGAAGAAGCAGATCAGGAAAATAATATTTCTGTAACTTCGAAACTCCACTTACCATATCAGACTGTTGTAAGGCAGAGCTAATGGAATATTGGTCTACAAATTCTTGAAGTGGTTCACTTTCTGGCATAGAACATTCACTGTTTACCAAAATGTTTACTGAAACTGAAAAAACAAATTTGATAAATCGTAAAACCTGATTTAAAAAATTAATTAATTTACTGATCGTAAAGAAAATTTACTGATCGTAAAGAAAATCAAATGCAAAAACAAAACAAAAAAACTAATAAAAGCAATTCCAGAGGATAGACTGCTGAAATATTTTGTTATACTTAACTATCTCACTTTCTTTACGGAGAGTTGATATTCATTATTCAGTCTTTCATTACCTATAGGCGCAGGGGTGGCTGTGTGGTAAGTAGCTTGCTTATCAACCACATGGTTCCGGGTTCAGTCCCAGTACGTGGCACCTTGGGCGAGTGTCTTCTACTATAGCCTCGAGCCGACCAAAGCCTTGTGAGTGGATTTGGTAGACGGAAACTGAAAGAAACCCGTCGTATATATACATATATTATCTATCTATCTAATCTAGCTGTCTTTTTGTCTGTCTGTCTTTCTGCACACACGAGTTAAGTTAATATGCAGATGTGTAAGAAATCAGGTATCAATTTTTCATCACATTTTTTGTTAGCTTATTGGAAAACACGCGCGCGCGCGCGCACGCACACGCACACACCACGGCTTTCCCCTCTCTCGCTACATAGATACGGACTGGAGGTAATTGAATACATGTTATCAGACGGTCAATCAATATCACAGAGGTGAATTTTTGTTGAGCGGAATTATTCAGAATTGTCGCGTGACATGAAATTTGTGGCTTCGACCTTCTTTGAATTAAATAGGTTAGACTCAGGGAAACCTATATGACATTCAATAGCGAATGGAGTAAAACAAAATATCTGTCACGTGACAATTCTGCGTGACAACAAATTGATCCAGACATAAACAACGATAAAGATTATCGTGCTTGTGTCCACCCCAGTCAAGGTCAAATTGCGACTCGCAGGACTTTCTGAATGGCACACCTAAGCAAAAATACCTTGAATGTTTTTTGTAGTGCGGCCCGCTTGTTGATGTGTCATGTCTCATGCGGCCTTCTTCTCGAAAATGGTTGCTCATGTCTGATATAACTACGAAGTTTATGGACCGTATTTATCTCCATCAAGTTAACCAGTGAAAGGTAAAAGAAAAGACAGTAATAATGACTAACTTTTAGTGTGTAGTTTTCTCTTGGTAGACTTTTTCTTCCTGCAACAAATAAAGGAAATAAGATAAAGGTTATCGATTATTCCAATCTCTACTGTTATTTTCTATTTAGATTTGGTTAATATGAGTTAGTCCGTGTTACAGAGTGTCATATCGGCATTGTGCTTAGGTTAAAAGTATTAATAATAATCGATACCAGTTGTGATAATAGGGACACTAGGGACAATCCCATTGAAATTTCAAGACTTTAAAGTGGTTGGGAATACCATGCAAGATTCGTGTCATACAAAAATCAGTCTTGATAGGTATTGCACACATTCTAAGGATAGTATTATCTCTTTGAGGTCCTTGCTCTGACTTGACAAATGACTTAATACTCCGGACAACATTTTCCATCTACACTCTGTGACAAAGTAGTAATCATGATAATAATGATCCTTTCTACTCTAGGCACAAGGCCTGAAATTTGTGGGGAGGGGGTAAGTCAATCACATCGACCCCCCAGTTTATTGTTCTTTTTTCTTTTCAGCTTAAATTGTTTCGATGCATCATGACACATTTTACGTCATGCAGATCGACCTAGGCGATAACTTTGCCAAGGTGTCAAGTTAACCTGTAGAGATTTAGTGATTGCTTCAACTCATCCTTATACCTCAGGACAGGTCTTACTTTACCACAATATCCCTCCACTTGATCATGAAAAGGAATTTTTGGAATGCGGTCGTCTTTCATTCGAGCATGTCCTACCCATCTGCATTAAATTCTCATCAGCATGGTTTGGATACGGGAGAGTTCACATTTTTCGAAGATTTTGACATTTGATATCTTATCCTGCCATTTTATGTTGGAGATATTGCGCAGACAGCACATCTGAAAGGTTTCAAATTTCTTAATATGTCTGTAATTGGGAGTCTATGTTTCTGCACCATACAAAGTGTACTCAGAATACAAGACGTGTATACACTTATTTTAGTTTTTCAGACTGACACAGTGTTCATCCCACAAACGATGGAAAGTTTTCCAAAGCACTTGTAGCCTTAGATATTCTAACATTGATTTCGTCATCAAGAGTGCTCTTAACCCATTACCTCCCATAATTCTATTAACTGGAATGTTTTTATGAAACTTTGATTTCTAGCATAAAACAGCCATAGAAACACGCTGGAATGATCAAAATAACATTTCAAAATGACATTTCAAAATAACATTTTAAATAGAAATAAGCGAGATATTGGGTGAAAAATTAGCAAACCTCATTTGAATATCAGAGAAATATACCTTGTAGATATAGCAAAAAGGTTAGATATGTGTAAATATTGAGAGATAATTACGAAATTTGTAATTTTTAAGTGATCTCATATGAGATCACTGGTAGGTAATGGGTTAAAGTTTATTGTACTTCTAAGATATTTAAATGACCAGACCCATTTGTGTGGCTTGTTGTCTATCATCACATTTGAATCTTGACAATGTTCTACCCCAAGCCTTTTAATAGCAGTAGTTGTCTCTTCCAAGGAAGGATCTTCCGCAAGTTCCCCAATTACAGGCCACTGAAGGATTTCATAGATTACTTCAGGATCGGTAGTGGATTTTTGATTTAATACAGATTTAAAGTATTCGGCCAATCTTTTCAGAATTTTATCTTTACTACTTAAGAGTTTTGTTTTGTCGTTAGAAAGAATAAGTTCTGTACAACCCTTTTGGGGGACCAAATACCTTTCAGATTGTTATACAATGCTCTCGAGTTGTGCCTGTTCCAATTCTTGGGCTTTTTTTTTTTTTGCCCACTAAGAGTTTTTCATCTCACGTAGTTTTTTTTTTCTATGTAGTTTTCTTAGAGATGTAAAGAGATCTGAGTGTTGGTGAGGTTTTGTTTGAGATCCTTGCTTTATGTCTCTTGTGCATAGTTTCTTCGAGAGGTTTAATTTGAGAATCCTTCTAATCGATTCTGCCAGCTCGTAATACAACTAAATAAGATTTACTTACGTGAAAACGACCTGTGAGTTTCTTTTTATTTGTTTCTGAAAATGATATAAGAAACGATAAACACATAATTTAGACTCAACGAAACTAGTTATTTGTTTGATGAACAAATTGTTTGTTGCATCTATGATGTTATATATCCGTTGTTGGCTGTTTTCTGAGTACAGCATTCTACATTGATATGATTGTTATTTTACTCGTCGAAACTTTGTCGTGTATTTTGTTGTATCTCGAGAGGGTCATTATGTCAATAAGGAACACACGGGAAATATTTCCCTTCTTTAGTTATTAGTCAGTCGGTTAACCAGCTTTTTTTTTTTTTTTTCTGCCAGTTGATTAAATATAAACGAATTGGCTTACAATAATAAAAAGAAAAGATACAGAACCCGTGTGTGCGTTTATTATTCGCATAATGACCCTCCTGAGATACAACAAAACTTGTTTCAACACACGAGTTCACATCAAGAATTTTGCAAACCAAATGCAAAAGCGAAATATTCAAAGTTTCAGGAAGAATACTTTTGCCAGAATAAATAAGATCAGAAAATATGGCATGCAAACAGTACCCCTTATTTGATACCCCGTTATAGTAGTAGTTGTTGTATTTTATATATATATATATATATAGGACACGCATGCGTAGACACATACAATAGGAATACAAAATACAAAATGGCTGATAGTTAGCAAGGTGAGACACACATAAGAAAGAAGGAAACAAAGGACCACTGATGAGGTCACAGAAGTGTGACGAAAGAACTCTGGCCGAAATAAGATTAAGATTAATGTAATATAAAGCTGAAGCAAATTAACACCAAATATACAGTGTGTGTGTTTTATTGGCTAAACTGGCAATATGACCATCCCCAAGTACAACAACACATATATATATATATATATATATATATATATATATATATATATATATATATATATATATATATATATCAGGTACATGTTCAATATGTCCTTCATTCATTTTGAAGACAGTTCGACTGCTATTTCTAGCTGAACGAGTTACCACTTAGCGGCGTCGCAACCATTGGCTATATGCTGAGATTGTTCATACGCGATAACAATGTTTGATTTGCAGATGTAGATTATCTGCAAAAGTTGCCGGTCAGGTTACTTGCTAATGAAATACGAAAATCGAGCGACAACTGGTTTACATAATCGTTGCGAGGTGAACAGTGAATGGGGAAAAAATGGGGGGAAAAAAATAGGTCTCCTACTATTAAATAATAATAATAATAATAATAATAATAATAATAATAATAATAATAATAATAATAATAATGATAATAATAATAATAATAATAATAATAGTAATAATAATAATAATAGTAATAGTAATAATAATAATAATAGTAGTAGTAGTAGTAGTAGTAGTAGTAGTAGTAGTAGTAGTAATAATAATAATAATAATAATAATAATAATAATAGTAATAATAATAATAATAGTAATAGTAATAGTAATAATAATAATAATAATAATAATAGTAGTAGTAGTAGTAGTAGTAGTAGTAGTAAAGGAGGATAAAGAAAAGCAATTAGTCATACGTCAAGGGCATGTGTTAGATTAGATAACCTCTAAACCTGTTGATTACGTGATGCATGAAGCTATAAAAACGTCGAGAGAATCAGAAAACCGTCTAACGTTCGTATGCGTTGTATGAGACTATAAATGCGTCTACTATATTACGTGAGTGTTCGCTGTTTAGGATTATAAGTGCGTCGAGACAATCAGAGCAGACTGAACTACGTGTGTCTTCGCCGTATAAGACTATAAATACGTCGAGACAATCAGAGCTGAGTTACTACGGTTGTGCTCGCAGTATAAGACTATATGTACGTCGAGACAATCAGAGAAGACTGTACCTTCGTTTATGTTCGTTGTATGAGACTATAAATGCGTCAGGACAATCAGAGCAGACTGTACTACGTGCGTGTTCGCTGTATGAGATTATGAAAATGTCACGACAATAAGAGAAACTCTACTACGTGTTGCCAGCTTATGAGACAATGAATGCGTCGAGACAATAGGAGCAGCCTGTATTGCAAGTGTGTTTGCTGTGTGAAACTATAACACCATCAAGACAATAAGAGCAAAGTGTACTATGTGTGTGTTCGCTTATGAGACTATATAACCGTCGAGACAATAAGGCTAGACTGTAAAACGTGTGTGTTTGCTGTATGAGAACACAAAAACGTCGAGACGATAAAGGCAATGTTCACTGCATTGGAAATAAAAATAGCAACCAAATTTCCCACCGTGTACATAACTGCATTTAACGATGTACAACATAACATTGTTTCGTATTATTCAACTTGCAGAGACCAGACGAAACCTGATTATAAATATGAATATTTATAACTGGCCTTTAATACAGATAAACGTCTCTTGTTATTAATATATATAAGAAAAAAGAAAATTTAACGGTAATAATTGCTCCTTAATAAACTTTTCTATTATAGGCACAAGGCTTGAAGATTTGGAGAAGGGGACGAGTCGATTACATCGACCCCCATGATTTCACTGGTACTTAATTTATCGACCCCCGAAAGGATGAAAGGCAAAAGTCGACGTCGGTGGAATTTGAACTCAGAACGTAACGGCAGACGAAACATCGCTAAGCATTTCGCCCGTCGTGCTAACGATTCTGCCAGCTCGCCACCATATTGCTTCTTAATAATAACAATCGTTTTATCATCATCATCATCATCATCATCATCATCATTATCACCGTTCTTCTACCTTTTATCTTTTACTTATTTCACTATGCATGTGTATATACACACACACACACACACACACACACACATATATATATATATATATATATATATATATATATATATATATATATATATATATATATATATATATATATACATGCATACACATATATAGGACTAGATTCCACACAGTTTCCGTCTGCCAAATTACTCACAGAACATTTGTCAGCTTTGGCCTAAATTACTGAACTTCAGATCACGAGGCTACAAAGCGAACTTCTTAATCACAGTCATGCATGTACCTATAATTGGATATTTACCTTTGCAAACATGGTTCCTGATTTCCCCAATATTTCCAGACCGATCTTCATTTGTTTTTTGGGGATAAGTTTTTCATTCTTTCTGTGTTTCCACCTGTTTAAGTCGAAGTAAAAGTTTTTGTGAATTTCGTCAAATTTCGTTGCCTGAGAGATGTCAACTTTCCTACATTTGTCATTGACGGATTTGTGAGAGCCAATTGTCTCCACT
This sequence comes from Octopus bimaculoides, assembly GCF_046866305.1. Classification (NCBI taxonomy): domain Eukaryota; kingdom Metazoa; phylum Mollusca; class Cephalopoda; order Octopoda; family Octopodidae; genus Octopus; species Octopus bimaculoides. The sequence continues at coordinate 9,103,108 of NC_142952.1, forward strand.
GAATCTGCACCTGGAAAAGGTACCAAATCACAACAGCATTAATTAATGAGCAGCTTGTGCAGTTAGCTGGTTGACTAATTAGTTAATAAGCTAATTAATTCCTAGTCAATTACTTGGTTAGCTAGTTAACTAGTACTTAAATTAGCTAACTAATATCTTGTTAAATAGTTAGCTGATTAGCTAGTTAGTGTATTAGCTAGCTAATTATCCATAAGTTAATTTAGTTAATTAGTTAACTATGTATGTAGACAGCAAATTAATTTGTACGTTAATTAGTAAGTTTAATTAATTAGGTATATATAGAGTTAGATACTTAACTAACTAGTTAACTTGTTGGTTAGTTAGCATATTAATTAGTTGATTAGTTATCTGGTTAATTAGCAAGTTAAATTAACTAATTAGTTAACAAGATGTTGTTGTTGGCACTCCGTCGCTTACGACGTCGATGGTTCCAGTTGATCTGATCAACGGAACAGCCTGCTCGTGAAGTTAACGTGCAAGTGGCTGAGCACTCCACAGACACGTGTACCCTTGACGTAATTCTCGGGGATATTCAGCGAGACACAGTGTGACAAGGCTGACCCTTTGAATTACAGGCACAACAGAAACAGGAAGTAAGAGTGAGAGAAAGTTGTGGTGGAAGAGTACAGCAGGGTTCGCCACCATCCCCTGCCTGAGCCTCGTGGAGCTTTAGCTGTTTTCGCTCAATAAACACTCACAACGCCCGGTTTGGGAATCGAAACCGCGATGCTATGACCACGAGTCGGCTGCCCTAACCACTGGGCCATTGCGCCTCCACAGTAGAGGATATTACAAAGTAGAATGTAGCCTTACGTATTCTGTGTCTGAAATAGAAATGACTTGGCCTCCTTGATACACACTACAAAGAAACTGACGTAAACTAAACACGTAACAAGGGCTGCACTTACTGAGCAGACAGGCCCTAAACACACACACATAGGGGTCACTCTTATATGTACCACCTTATCATCATCATCATCATCATCATCATCATCATCATCGTCATCATCATCATTAGCAACAGCAGCAATGCAATAAGATAAACACTAAGAAATGGCCAACTTACCAATGGACGTTCTTGCTTTCTGTGAACTTTCCTCAATTCCCAAATGAGTCAGGTCAATATATCGATCACATTTCGCAGAATACCTTAAACTGATACAAATTAATTTATTAATTAGTTAATTAGTTAATCAATTGATAAATTATCTGTTTCATAATAAAACGTGTCATATTTCTCTTATATAGGTTTTTTTTTCTTTTTATGATGATAGTGTTCATGATGATGATGATGGGAAATATCCGCCAAATGTAAATAATGTACATAATTCCTCATCTCTTAAATATAGAACAGAAAAAAAAGACATATTGAAATAAAATAACCTTATTTGCAACGGCGGTGGGGGCGGCAGTGACTTTGCTGACCAATATAGCTAGCTAATAAACACATGAGCCCTCTCGTGGACAGTTCTTCTCTCTCTAGTGACCATTACTGTCGATGCTGTAACACCGTTATGTAAAGGTTAATGAATCATATTTTAATGTTCAACTTACTTTGTGGATATTCTCTTAGGAAAATCATCTTTGCTTGGCTGAAATGTGAAATAAAATAAAATGTCAGAGAGAGTAGGTCGTGGGTGTATGACAAAAGCAGACGACAACTTTTATAGTACAAAAGATTACTGTGCTTCGTGATTCAGCCGTTGATGGTCAACGGGAGACTTTTAAAACTATTGTAAGATGTCGGTGACCAGGTTGTAAGTATATGATGAGAGACATGGATACGACAGGAGAAGAGAGTCAGGGACCAGGGAAATCCATAGGTGAATGCCGTTGATGCATACATACATACCTACATACATACATACACACATACATACATACGTACATACATGCATGCATACATACATACATACATACATACATACATACATGCATGCATTCAAGAATGCATACATACATACATACACACACACATACATACATACATACATACATACATACATACATCGTGGACTCTCCTGGTGAAGTTTCTGCAATTTCTTCCTGAACAACTTACACAAATGATTTAATGATCAAATATTTGTGCAACATCAAATCGACATTGGCTGTACCAGTCCGAGAATCGAAACCATGATCTTGCGATCGTGAGTACGACACTCTAACCACTAAACCACGCGTCCTCAAACACACACACACACACACACACACACACACACACACACACACATTAAAATGTAATTTACCTCTTTAAAAGACGGCAGAGACCATTTCGGCTTCTTCAGGTGGTGCTTTGATATAGCCCGAGAAAAATCAGGACGGGAGGGTGCCGGTGCTTTCGGCAACCGCCATTCCTCGGGTCTTCGAGCGTTGCCAGTTTTCAGCACTCTGCTTTTCGCTAAATAAAGTTCTCTTTGAGTTTTCGTGTTTGTCTCCAACTGACGACCCGAGATGTCGTAAAAAACAATTGCCAGTTGGCCTCTGTTACGTTTCCGATGCAGGCGACATCGCTCCGTATGGTTCTCTCGGTTGTGCATTGTTTCTAATGAGATCTGGTCAGTTTCTGCAGAATTCAGAAAAGAATCGTCATATATTTGTGAGTTGATGTTTGATGTTCACTTGTGCCGAACCGCTAAGTTACGGGGACGTAAACACACTACCATCGGTTGTCAAGCGATACTGGGGGGACAAACACAGACACACTAACATATACACACACACTAACATATACACACACACATATATATATATATACATATATACGATGGGCTTCTTTCAGTTTCCGTCTACCAAATCCACTCACAAGGCTTTGGTTGGCCCGAGGCTATAGTAGAAGACACTTGCCCAAGGTGCCACGCAGTGGGATTGAACCTAGAACCATGTGGTTGGTCAGCAAGCTACTTACCACACAGCCACTCCTACGCCTATATAAAGAGAGGTGATGTACGGTTATAGTTTGCGTAGCGCTACAGTAAAAATTTGCGCAACAAGGCTACCATTAGCAGAGTTGTGTATTTGTTGTCGGTTAATTAAACATTAACGGTGGTGCACCAGCATGACCGCAGCCACTTGTCTGAAACACATAAATAAATAAATAAAATTATTTAGTAAATGTTTTGCCAAATTGATTTCAGATTTTATTTCTGTCTGGACAGGCGAATTTATTTTTGGATTCTCTTATTTAGCTTCGACCTCGCCTCACTCCTCTCTCTCTCTCTCTCTCTCTCTCTCTCTCTCTCTCTCTCTCTCTCTCTCTCTCTCTCTCTCTATCTCTCTCTCTCTCTCTCTCTCTCTCTTGCTTTTCAAAGATATACGAGGGAGTGCTGAGAAGTTCTTGACTTTAAAGTCAGGGTGTCGCGAAAGGCCTGGCTGGAGGCCCAACTGCCTGAGTTCTTTTACAGGGCTTAGAAAAAAAAATTAAGGACCGCTGCAATAAGTGTGTGAGTCTGAGAGGGTAACGCGTTGAATACAATCATAATAAACTGATCGACCCGTGTTTTCTTTTACTGAAAGCCCAGGACATTTTAGCACCCCTCATAGACAGACAGACAAATGTATATACATGTGTATATACATCTAATATAGGATAAAATTTTCAAAAAATTTTGTCAGTGGCCAGCATATTTAAAAAAATACCTTTTAAGGGGAAAATTACAAACAACTTAAAAATAAGGGCAAAAGAAAAAAGTTCTTATGCCAAATATGCCGAGAAATAGACTTTAAATCGTTATATAACCACATATAATTCATCGCTAAAAGCACACGTCTCGAAGCACGCTGACATGTATATACACATATATATATATATATATATATATATATATATATATATATATATATATATATATATTACAATTTTTACAAGGAGGCGGTGATAGTAACTTCGAACTTTCGGCCTGCAACCATCTATCTTTCATCAGACAGTCATCTTGTAGAAGTATATGTATACATACATACATACATACATACGCACATGCATATATATATATATATATATATATATATATATATATATATATATATATATATATGTGTGTGTGTGTCTGTGTGTGTGTGTATGTATGCATATATATATATATATACATACATATATACATATATATATGTGTGTGTTTATGTGTATATATGTAAATATATATATATATATATATATATATATATATATATATATATATATATATATACATAAAAATGTGTATATATGTATGTATTTATATATATATGTATATGTGTATATACATATATATATATATGTGTGTGTGTGTGTGTGTATGTGTGTGTATGTATGTATGTATGTATGTATGTATGCATGTGCAATAAATATATACATATATATATGCGTGTATGTTATGCGCGTGCGCATGAGAGTGGGTGTGCAATTAATAACAAGTTGCTTAACTCTAATATGTTCGTAATATACCATGGCTCTCTCGATGACTTGGGAATATATCACTTTTATAGTCATCTAAATTAATTAATTATATTCTTTAATTACGTAATTATAGAAAAATATATACTTACTGTTAATGAAACAGCTGATGAGCACAGCTAAAGTATGAACAATATGGAAATTAATCCTTTTATGCTTAATATATTGTGCTTTTACAAAATGAGAGATCTGAGTGACTTCGAAGTTTCGGCCTGGTAGCCTTCGTCGGACTATGTACTGTGCAAAACTGCATAGAGTTATTCTTCAGTTTAATGTGAAGTGTTTTTATTATAACTCGACATTATAAATCAAATATTAATACGAATCTGTCTATGTATGTATCCAGATGTATATAGATGTATATATGTATATATGTTTATGTAAAAGAAATGGTCTTGTAAGAAGCGAAAATCAAGGCTATACTCACAATATGAAACACAACTAATACAGCTTCAAAATAATGGAAGAACAAATGTGGATGAGTTTACCTGCAGAGTCAAGATATTCTTAAAGACTTGGAAATAAAAAGGAAGATTACACTATTTCAACTCCCGATAATGTTCATCAAATCGTCCATTGTTTATTGTTTATCCCAAAACACAATTGATGCCACGATACTCTTGTATATGTATACATATATAGACAGACAGACAGGTAGAAAGAAAGAAAGAAAGAAAGAAAGAAAGAAAGAAAGAAAGAAATAAAGACAGATAGATAGATAGATAGATAGATAGATAGATAGATAGATAGATATGCATACATGCACATATGCATAAATATGTATCTATGCATGCATGTACATACATACATACGCACACAGACACACACACTCTCTCTCTCTCTCTCTCTCTCTCTCTCTCTCTCTCTCTCTCTCTCTTCCTCACACACACACACACACACACAGAGCCTCCCTTGCGATGTTAGTATATCGATGAACGTGTTTACTCAACCACCGCCATCTTAAAACAAAGACCGGTTAAAACATGTCACCGTTCAGCTTGCTTTTGATCTTAAGAGTTCCTCATAGAAGCTATTAGTTTAACTAATATTGGATGGATATTGTTGCGTTTTTATTATTGTTTGTATTATTTCAACAAACCAACGTTTTATTTAAGCCTCTTTGTTGTTTTTTCGACTTGATTAAATAAACAACACGACGATAGACACCAAACACCCTGATTAGTATTGTCAGCATTTACAATATTAACAATTTGCAAGCCTCTTCTCGTCGCTATCATACGATTCTGCAATTTGTTTTTCTTATTTCCATACTATTTTTTATAGCTGTTGTTGATGCTGCTGCTGTTGTAGCTGTTCTTGTTGATGTTGTTGATTTTAAGGGGAAATAGTTTAGCAGATTATTACAAAGTATTGATTTCTCATGACGAGCAACAACATGATGGTTCAACGTGAGAGACGAGTAAATGTACGATTTTGTGGGTTTTTTCTTCAAGCCTTTCACTAGGTCACTAACGGCTTAAAGCTAATCGAAACATGGCCAGCGACACTGCTTTTCATTTACCCAGACAAATATTCGTTTCACTTCAGTTCAAATCCCGCTGAGGTCGATTCAGCCTTTCACCTCACCATTGGTCAATAAAATAAATAATACTAGTTCAGTACTATGATCGATTTACTCCATCGGTTGGCTACACAGACCATAAATGTGTGATCTGCACAATCAACCTTTATTTAATACATAGACAGGGAGCCGGGTACTGGACGTTGAATGAGTAGTTCCTGGTGCGCAAAACCTGTAGAGAGTGGAATAGCGATTTAGTTGACCGTTCGTGGAGAAGAGCGTGAACGACCAGTGATGGTAGCCACTGAAATGATAAACGATTTAGAATAGGATTGATCGCATTTAACAAAGAAGTAGCGACAAAGAGAAATAGATTGGTGGAGTGGTTAGTAAATAAATTAGACAAAACAATTAGGAAAGGTATCGGGATCGACCTGTTAGCGGTGAGAATGGCCCTTGAGCATTTTTTCTTTCAGCATGAAACACCAGGTTATGCTATCAGACCTAAAGCCCATGTTCTTAGACGCGAGACTCCAAGAGCTGTTAGATGATCCCGGGTGGCAGAGACGCGACATGGCAACAAAGACTGCATTTGGTCTCTGAAAGACCAGGACGGGCACATGCTACATGATTCTAGCAGCTGAGATACAGTTGGTGATTGTGCGAGAAGAGAGTCTCAAGATTTGAGTGGTCATGCTGTCCGACAGTGTCGGAGGGCGTTAGAGACGGGCTAATTAAGTTCCTTCGGGGGATTGTCCATTCTGGACCTCCTAAGTGAATAGAAATCGCGATCGGGTTTACAAGTAGTGTAGCAAGTCTCACTCAGAAACAGGCTGAGACGAAGTTATTCCTAAGAGATCGGATACAGGCGGTGTATGCATGCATGACCTCTGTTATTCTATCGCTTGACCCTTCTGCCTTGTGTCTGTTTTCGTCTGATCTGATCGAAGCGGCTGTTTATTTGTTTCCTGTGCAAAGGACGCATTCCACAGACCAGTTTTCTGCCAGTAACTCCAGTAATTAATGATACAGAGACACGCGAGGATCAAAACTGGGCGCCCGGTAACTCATGTGTTGTGAGGTGCTCACAGCCTTCTACCTGTCGGGGAATATGACCAGTGGGAAATTCGACAACAGAGGTTTGGTGATGGGTAAGAACAAGTTTATATAGGGAACTCTGAGCATCAACGAGAATTATAGAGACATACATACATACACACAGACATATACATACACACGCATATATATATATATATATACACATACATATATATATGTGTATATATATGTATGTATATATATATATATATATGTACTCTTTTAGTCTTTACTCTTTTACGTGTTTCAGTCATTTGACTGTGGCCATGCTGGGGCACCGCCTTTAGTCGAGTAAATCGACCCCCAGGACTTATTCTTTGTAAACCTAGTACTTATTTCATCGGTCTTTTGCCGAACCACTAAGTTACGGGGACGTAAACACACCAGCACTGGTCGTCAAGCGATGTTGGG
>NC_142952.1:9113088-9120588 GCF_046866305.1 Octopus bimaculoides
TTTTTTTTTGGGGGGGGGTGAGAGAGACAGAGAGAGACACAGAGAGAGACACAGAGAGAGACAGAGAGAGACACAGAGAGAGACACAGAGAGAGACACAGAGACAGGGAGAGAGACAAAGAGACAGAGAGAGAGACAGAGAGACAGACAGAGAGACACAGAGAGACAGACAGAGAGACACAGAGAGACAGACAGAGAGACACAGAGAGACAGAGATATGCATGTATGCATACAGTTCCTCAAAATATGTTTTTCATATAACGAGCACCCTTGTAAACATACATATAAACATGCGCGCGTGCGGGCGCTTAGTTATAGATGTATAGATATACATATAACTATATACACATGCGTGTGAATGTGCGTATGCTGTAGCGTACGTAGATTCCACCGCAAGCAAATTTCCAAGCAAGTAGTGACTACTTCATAAAGACATAAGCGAGAACGAGGCTGCCAGGAGTGATTAGTCGTGGCCAGTTGTCTAGAAACACGGCGACTCGATCCGTTGACTCCTGGCTTCGTCCTGCTTGTTTTTTGTCACCTGTTGGTAGTGTAGACAGTAAAAACATTCCCAACACGACCACCGCGTCGACGAAGAAGGAGAGGAAGCAGCTAGTATATAACAAAGTTACTTACATAATGGAGTGAAATGTATTTTTGTGAACTGACTGACCAAATATAAATATATATATTTGGCTGTCCCGCCCAGCTGCAGAAATATATACACATTATACATACATATATATATATATTTATATATGTGTGTGATGTAGATATATATATATCCGTATATATATATATATATATATATATATATATATATATATATATATATATATATATATATACTATCATTCTCTATTATCTGGTAAATCAAACTGTTTTCATTATTATTGTTGTTATTGTTGTTGATATTGTTGTCATTATTATTATTATTATCATCATCATCATCATTATCATTATTATTATTATTATTATTGTGTTGTGTTGTGCCTTTAATATTGTCTTCAATGTTTTGAGCCCTTCTGATTAATTAAAGTAATTATCATCATCATTATTATTCTGCCGAGGTTGAGTTTGCCTTTCATCATCTTTTTCGGGGGTCAATAAAAATATGTACCAGTTTGAACACTGGAATCGGTGTAATCGATTAAGCCGCGCCTCCTCGAAATTGCTGGCTTTGTGCCAAAATTTGAAAAATATTATTTTCTGAGTTCAAACACCGCCTAGATCGACTTAGTCTTTCAACATGCCGAAGAGCGATAAAATAAAGTACCAGTCGAGTACTGTAGTCGATGTAATCGACTAGCCCCTCCCCACAAAATTTCAGATCTTGTGCCAAAATTACAACACATTATTATTAATATAATTATCATTGATGCTGTTCTGCTTTACAGACTTTTGTTAACTAACCCCTAACCCCTAAAATTAAAACAATATAGTGCGCACCATAATATATATATATATATATATATATATATATATATATATGCTAAGCTCACTAACATGGGCTATCTTGGATTTGAACTGCGGAAATTGAGAAAAAGAAAACAAACTATTTTTAGCAAATTGATTTTTATATATACCTGCCTGAATAGACATTATTACTGATCAATGAGATACAATATTCTCAACTTTCATTATGTGATTTTACATGCCTTGAATAACTATTACGTTAATATAAATTAAAATGATGTTCATATCAAAGATAGGTCTAGCTATGTCTATCTAGGAATATATTTTGTTCGTTGATGCGGTTCTTGATTTCCGCAGTCAAAATACAATTTAACCTGGCACCTGTTGACATCTTGTGCTCTATAGAGGTTTCTTTATTATTATCATTATTATTATTATTATTATTATGATTATTATTATTATTATTATCTACCAGATACAAAAAAAAATAAAGCATATCTGATATTTATTTCGTTTTGTAATTTTGATTATGTTTTTGTTTCCGGTATTTCATCCTTGGCTGTTGTATTTGTGATTAACGTCTTATCATGTCTTACGCAAACAGGCACCACTCACCTCACTAGAAACAAAGCCTTAACTCCCTCCCACCGCTTGTGGATATGATTTGTCCTTGTAACGTCCCATCAACGGTAGCCATTGCGGTAAATAAAGAAATAAACGTTAAAGCGTTGAGAAAAAGAAAGAAAAAAAGATGCTTTGCGATATTTGTTCCGGTTCTTTGCGTTCTGAGAGACCAACTTTGCCTTTTGTTCTTTCGGGGTCGATAAAGTAAAGTACCAGTCAAGTACTAGGGTCGATGATATCGACAAGGCCACTCCCTTCAAAACTGATCTCCTTGTGCCAAAATTAGAAAGAATTATTAAAGGTGGTGGGGTGGGGTTGATAGAATCAGTAGAGCATTGAACAAAATAAAATGCCTTGCGGTGTTTTTGTTTTGTTCCTCTTCTTTTTTTTTTTTTCTAATACTGATTCTTTACGTTCTGAGTTCAAATTCCACCGAGGCCAACTTTGCCTTTCATGCTTTTTTGGTATCTATTAAATAAAGTACCAGTCAAGTTCTCCCTGTTGATGTAATCGAGTGACACCCTCCAAAATTCCTAGCCTTGTTTCAAAATTTAAAACGATTGACAAAGTTGGCAAAGCGTCGGACAAAAATAGCCCCGAAATAAATCTTGCTTTCCATCGAAGGCATTTTTCTTTGTTTTTGTTTTTTGTTTCTTAAGTTATTCGGACGCAAAACATCGGTCGTGTTTACTTTGTTGTGTTTACATAAATGCATCAAACACAACCACGTCCGTATCTATGCATTTGTCTCCTTCCTATCACTGTCTGTCCATCTATCTTTGTCTACCTTTGCTGTGTTTTACACAGATACATATTACCTGTCACAGGTATATCTATCTATTGTCTTTTTCTCTCGATCTGTCTGTCAGTCTATCTGTCTTTCTATTCATACTTCTGTCTGTCTCTGTCTATCCATCTTTTTGTCTGTCTGTCTATATGTCTATTTGCTTTTCTGTCTACCGATCACTCTGTCTACCTGGTGTCTTTTCTGTTTACCCGGTGCAGTCTTCTGTCTAGTCAGCTCCTCTCAGACCATCCCAGTTCATGCCAGCATGGAAGATGGACATTAAATGATGATGATTGTGATGACACACACGTATAAAGGTGCAGGAGTGGCTATGTGTAGTAAGAAGCTTCCTTCCCAACCACATGGTTCCAGGTTCAGTTCCACTGTGTGGCACCTTGGGCAAGTGTCCTCTACAATAGCCTCGGGCTGATCAAAGCCTTATGAGTAGATTTGGTAAAATCTGAAACTGAAATAAGCCTGTCGTATATATATATATATATATATATATATATGTGTGTGTGTGTGTGTTTGTGTGTCTTTGTTCCTCCACCATCGCTTGACAACTGATGTTGGTCTGTTTACATCCCTGTAACTTAGTGGCTCAGCAAAAGAGAACCAATAGAATAAGTACTAGTCTTACAAAGAACAAGTCCTGGGGTGTTAAAACACGGCACAAACTTTTTTCCCAATCTAACATTTCCCCTGTAAAGTATGTACCCCTAATCTAAGCCTAATTATTCTGTCACCTACTCTGACTACTTCGTTTACTTGATTCTATTTCTTTGCAATAATATACCTTCTTTACCCATTCCAGTATTTTTACCCACCCTGAAGAATCTGTACCTATATCCTTGCCTGTGAAAGGTTTCACTGCAGCTCCCTTTCCTCTCACCTGTATACAGTATATATATCTACACCGTCTGCTCTGGCACCTCTACAATCTCTCTCAACCTACTTTTCATCATGCCATTGTTGAATGTTGGTAAAGCTAAAGTTTCACCCCTGACAGTGAGAGAAGCATTCCCATTGATAGCAGCAACGGGAAGGAAGGTTGCTTGATGTTCCTCTGCAACTGAAAGAAAGATAGTTGATGAGATCTCATGATAGTGGTGCAGCGGTATTCACACTTAGTTACACCACAGCCATGTGCAACACTCACATGGTTAGTTTTAAGGCTGTGGATGTTATTGGCATCGTCAACATCTGCTTTCCATGCTGGCATGGGTTGGATGGTTTTACAGGATCCAGTAACCTGCAGTGTCAGCTTTGGCATAGTTTCTACTGCTCAATGCCCTTCCTAATGCCAACCACTTTATAGTGTGTATTGAGTGCTCTTTTACATGCCAGCAGCATTAATGAGATTGCCAAGTAACTTTTTGTGGCTGTCATGTTTTAGGCATGGTCTCTACAGCTGGAACCCTTTCCTATTGACAGCATAATATACAACATGGACTGGATAAAATTTATTGTGCTACCAATACAAAACAATATCTTCCAGGACTTAAATGTTCTCTCTCCACTATATCAGATTTTATTTCAGCATAACTGCTCCCCTAGATGGGCTACCGTCACTGTGGCTTATGGAATCCATGTCTCTTCTGTATGATTTGAGCAGGGCCATTTTTGAATTTTGAGTTGGTTTGTTTGGAGAGCCCAGCTTACTAAGTGGGTTAACTTCTTTACAAGCTAGCTGAGAAGCCCTATTTCACCACGGTGTTGGGGAGTGGGGAAGGAGCAAGGTGACAAGGAAGTGCAAAGGGTCTTCAACATAATATCCCCAGCCATAAAATGTGACTGTGATGTAGAGCTGGAAATCTTTAGTTTCTGAGAATGTCGATCACATGGTGGTGACCTTATTAGGAATGAGGCTGTTTCTATGGTGTTACATTTGGGTCATCATGACACAGGAAGCTATCACTTGTCTCCTTTCTTGATATACATTCCAGCATAAACACAAATTCAGATCTTCTGTATATCTCTATATTCTAATGGGTCTTGGCTCTTTATTTACCTATATATTATGGTTTATAGAATGAGTTCTATGCCAAACATTAAATGGTGATCATGGTGATATATATATATATATATATTTCTTTATTGCCTACAAGGGGCTAAATATAGAGGCAACAAACAATAACAGACAAAGGGATTAAGTCAGTTACATCGACTCCAGTGCATAGCTGGTACTTATTTAATCGATCCTGAAAGGATGAAAGGCAAAGTTGATTTCGGCAGAATTTGAACTCAGAAACTAAAGACAGACAAAATACTACTAAGCATTTCACCCAGCATGCTAACAATTCTGCCAGCTTACCAACGGTGATATATATATGCAACTATGTGTGTGTTATGTGTATTCATACATATATAAGATATATATGTGTATATATATATATATATATATTATGCACATACATATACACACACGATAAGTGTGCATGTGTGTAGATATATATATATGTATGTATAGGTATATATATCTGTTATTTCAAAATAAAAGATGAACTTTGTTATGTAATGTTTAATGCATGTGTACGGACAGAGCTACAGGTGTGGGTAAATGGTAACAAATTTGCTTTCTAACCACATGGTTCTGGGTTCAGTCTCACTGTGCAGCACCATGGCCAAGTTTCTTCTTCTATAGCTCCAGGTCAACCACAGCCTTGTGAGTGGATTTGATAGGTGAAAACTGAAAGAAGCCCAACATATATGGATGTTGCAAAACGATTGTCAGTCATACAAGCAGTGTCATTCATTTTCAATATTCTGTGAGAACATGTTTGGCCATGGGGAAATATGAAGCTTATTACCTTGCTTTGGAATAAGTGAGGGCTGGCACCTCTCACTCTATCCAACCCATGCAAGCATGAACAAGTGGATATTTAAATGAGAGAAAGAGAGAGAGAGACACACACACACACACACACACACACACCTTTTCTGATACCTCTTCCTATATATATATATATATATATATATATATATATTCACAGCATCGACATGGCTAGTTGTACTGCTGCAGACCAGACGAATTCTGGCAAGGATTGTTCTGAAAGCGAAACAGAATTGGTGAAGGAAGAAGCAGCCAAACTAGACAAGAAGAAGAAGGTGGAGGCTAGAGAGGAGGGAGATGAAGAAGTGAAAGTCACTGCTGACCGGCTCAGCCCCCATGATGAGGAAACAGAGAAGCAAGTTGTTCTTGCCAGCAGACATATTGCCATGGCTCTAACCAAATCCAGTGCCATCGAGAAATATTTCTCCACCTGTCTTTTAGATGAAGAAGATGAAGCTCGCTTTGCAGACTTTGACTCAGAGTTGCCGGATTTTCTCAGTCGGACGTAAGTGGATTTTTTTTTTGTTGTTGTTCTGGTTGTTGTTGTTTTTTAACCTCAGATCCACTTATCCAGCAGATATGATTAGTCAAAGGCAATTCTATAAATCCACCATCATCATTTTCATCATCATCGTTTAACGTCCGCTTTCCATGCTAGCATGGGTTGGACGATTTGACTGAGGACTGGTGAAACCAGATGGCTACACCAGGCTCCAATCTGATCTGACAGTGTTTCTACAGCTGGATGCCCTTCCTAACGCCAACCACTCAGAGAGTGTAGTGGGTGCTTTTACGTGCCACCGGCACGAAGGCTAGTCAGGCGGTACTGGCAACGGCCATGCTCAAAATGGTGTATTTTATGTGCCACCTGCACAAGAGCCAGTCCAGAGGCACTGGCAACAATCTCACTATGATATATATAAGTGCTTCCGAAGAAAAAGGTGGAAAGTGGTCTGGAGTTCACTTATGCATGTGTTATCTCTGGTTTTGACCAACCTCTGCACATTTCATTTAACTTCTGTACATACTCAGCCAGTAGTTTTTTGAATATTGTGTTGGTTTGTTTGGAGAGCCCAGCTTACTAGATGGGTCAACTTCTTTACAGCTAGCTGAGAAGCCCTATCTCACCATGGTGTTGGGGAGTGGGGAAGGAGCAAGGAGACAAGGAAGTGCAAAGGGTCTTCAACATAATATCACCAGCTATAAAATGTGACTGTGATGTAGAGCTCTTTCTTTTTCATGCATGTAATGTAATTAAATAACGTAAATAATATTGTAAATAATAGCGTTATGAACCATTTAATTAAAAATGGCTTTTTGGTTTTTGTCTCATCAGGTTCTTCAGTCAAGATGCCAAATTCTTCTTCCTGATATTCACTGCCTTCCTATTCTTTTCTGTTCTAATTCTCTTCATGATCCAAGCAAACTGTGCTTGGCATAACAATCAGGTAAGATCACGTTGTTTGTTTGTTCCATCATCATCATTTAACGTCCATTGTCCATGCTGGCATGGGTCTCTGAGTGTTGTTGATATTGTTGTTGCTGTTGTTGCTGTTGAGTTGATGAGCTGGCAAAATCATTAGCATGCTGGGCAAAATGCTTAGCAGCAGTTTACCTGTCATTATGTTCTGAATTCAAATTCCAAAGGTCAACTTGCCTTTCACCTTCTTTTGGAGGTTGATAAAATAAGTACTACTTGAGCACTGGGGTCGATGTAATCAACTAACCCCCTTCCCCAAAATTTCCAGCCTTGTTCCTATAGGAGAAAGGGTTATTATCATTAGTACTAGTACTGCTGTTATTCATCATCATCATTTAACGCCCATTGTCCATGCTGGCAT